>NC_041392.1:520412552-520437763 GCF_002162155.2 Triticum dicoccoides | reverse complement strand
CCCGCCGCGTGCGCCACGCCGGCGGCCGCGTGCCCGCCGCTCCTCGTCTCGCGCCGCTGCCCGCCCCCGCCCCGGCCCCAGTGCCGGCAACGAAGCCGTCCCCGCCCACCAGGTCCGGGATCCCGCCGCGGTACGACCTCGACACCAAGTGGGACGCCTGCCTCGACCTCTCCATCCGCCGCGTCGCCTACTCCTCCCTCGCCGGCGCCTTCGGAGGCCTCATCCTCTTTCGTAAGCCCCCAACCCCCTCCGCCTCACCTCTCCATTCCCCTCGCTGCATCATGAGATCTGTTCGCCGCGCCTCCGTGGGTATCTCATGATCTAGGGTTGCGCGAAAATAATGCTCGCGTTCCATCTCGATTGGCCTAATCTGATGAGGGATTCCCTATCTGCATAGGTAGGGCCCGCTCCTCCAGGCAAAAACATTTGGGAACGTTACTAATGCGCATGCCCTGCTTTAGGGTGCTGTAGATCGATTGTTTCCTGCGCGATTGGAGCCCCAAATTTGCGTCGAGTGCTCTGAGATTCCGATGATTGTAAGCAAAAAATCGCTTACGTTTTATTTCCTGCATGTTTGTATTCTGCAGAGGCCAGAGTCTCATTTCAATTGATTCGTCAGCCAGTGTATGAATAGCAGGACGTGCTTGAATTGGGCTAGGCTATGTGATGGCTTTGACTGTTAGCCAGGGAAACTTTTGTTTGTGATTTTATTGGTGTGAACAATGCTTTCCTGGTGTTAGTCATGCTCTCAGAATGGTTATGGTGAATCATGGTTCTGAAAATAATTCAGTCTTACCATCATTTCCTCGTGTCTGGTATTTTTTTAGAGAAAGAACAACGCTTTGTCTGATTGGGATTGTAGTATTCAAGAAAAATGCATGAATAATTGCTAGGCAAACTGCTTACACCATATAGGCTGCAGTATGTGGAGTCCTAAGTCAGTTTCATTCTTGAACTTTAGGGGCTTGTCCATTGATGTATATGTGATGCTTGTTATCAGCTAATCTCAAACTGTTTCCCTGTATCCTATTCTGTTGAATAACTTGGAGTCCTTTTATTTGTATCCAGAATGAGTTTGATTTCACAAGTTCTATAAAGTAAGCAATGCAACTTGTTACTGTGTATCTGATGTTGGTAAGGGAACTATTAAAAAAGTTATTTGGCTATGTGAATTGTCTGTTTTCCACCCGATAATCCATAATTATTAGTTTGCCTAGCAATTATTCATGCATTTTTCTTGAATGTTCTCAAATTTTATAATCTTATTTACTTGTTAATTATTCAGAGTTGGCATATGCCGAAAGAAACACTTTGAGAAGAACTCAAATTTACACTTCGTGAAGTAACTGTCACTAAATCTATGGTCTAATGCATGTTTGTGACTTGTGTTATTTTATACAGGTAGCCCAACAACCCGCTGGGCATCAGTTGCACTTGGAGCTGGTGTGGTGATAGGGGCTGCGTTCACCAAACTGGTCGGCCCCTAAATGCTCATACATATTCAATGGTTCTTCTCCAAAGTGGGGAAAGGTAAGCATTTCTCTTCTCCCTCTTACCCTCTGTCCGTCTCCTTCCTCCGATTGCTTGCTGCACCACAGCAAGTAATTATTTTTCAGAGAGGAGAAGAGGAGAGGTCTTGCAATCCAACTTACCTGTATTCTTGAACAAATGAAGCACAATACTTTGCAACACCTCAAGTTTCAAACTGAATAAATTACGTTGGACACCTGTATTTAAAAAATTTACCTTGTATATGCATTGTGCTTGTCTTTCGTTAGTTAGCAACTCAACTCGACTCATGCTGGTGGCAAGATTTGAAATCACTCTAGTGCAGTTTGCATCTTTGTAACTAAACATGTTATAACATCAATATTAATAGTAAAAAATGGACTTTGTATGTGTAGTATAAGCAAGTTCAAGTGATTTTGCGAATCTGCTTTCCTTTGGTTATGCCTAAGATTTCACAATCATTTTGTATTTAGTTTAGAAACTGAAAAATGAAGAGAGTTGCCTTTCCTTTTGTTATACATGCAGCCATGTGCTTGACGCCACCTGATGCGTGCGTTTTGTGCTCCTATCTGCTTGTCAAGCAGAAATCTGCTGCTGTGATAGGAGGACGACGAGGCGAGTGGCTGCTCCGACCCTGCTACTGCCCACACGATAGAAGGTCCTCTCTCTCCCTCCCTCTCTCTCTCTCGTTTTTTATTCCTCTCTCCGATGAGAGTTTGGTGCAACCTACCTCATAGTTGTACCCTTGGTAGAGTGATTTGTTTGACATGTTGTTGATCTGAAGTAAAACCACTTAATCATCCTCTTCCTTTTTTTTAAACAAACCAGTCTTGTCATTGTTTCCCCGTGTATGGTAATTTGAAGAAAGAACAACGCTATTCCTGTCTGGGATTGTGGTCTGTTGGGGACTTGAACATTGCTCTGTTCTTCAAAATTACAGCGTGTTTGCTCCTAGTGCTCAATCATATTCTGTCCTAGATCGTTATCCACCTAGGTCGTTGATCTGCATAATGCAGACTTTCATTGTAATATGTAAGATGCGTATGATATGTTTCGAATATGATCGATGGTAAACTTACTGACTTACTGATTCCTGAGTTCTATCTTGATGCTTTTTGTTCGAAGTGTTAAGCAGGAATTGATAGGGCTGTCATATGATTTTGTTTAATCTTTGCTAATGCGAATTGTGAAATGTTGGTTAAACTTAATATGATCATCACCAAACTCTCTACCTCAGTTCTGTTTTAGTAGTGACGCAAACTGCTTACAGCATATAGGCTGCAGTATGTGGAGTCCTAAGTCCAAAAAAGAGGTCTGGACACATTTATTATTATAGTTATTACTTGGTAAATTTAGTAAGAACAAGTAAGAACTAGTGAGAGTTAAATCAACTGTGTGGGCAGCATTAACATAGGTGCTCCTGTGTCGTGCTGCTACGTACTTGGTAGTTCGACCTTCTCCACCGATTAGTGAGCTCCGCCACCGAACGTAGCTCATGTGCTGTGTTGCTATTCTAGCCAAAGGTTTTCTCTCAATTTATGCACTTTTCCGTTGAGTGCCTTTGTTTTAAACTATGAGATATGCCTATGTTTAATTCTGAAATCTCAATGCAATTTTATGTTGTTGCAAAAGGTAATTTTGGGAAAATTTCCATTGCTGCAGGATAATGAGATGTTGAAGCGGCAGACGGAATCCATGACACCGAAGTGCAATTGCGGCAGATTATCTCTATTTTTCCTTTTCACTTTTCTTATTATTGGAGTGAGAACAGGTAGAATGAGGAATTGTGTGATAGTAGATACAAAGAAACTTATGTTTACAATTGTTAATGACATACATACTTGCATGTTCTTTGAAGTGGTCAATCGTGAGTACCAATGCATAATGATGGGGTTTTGGCTCATTTATTGGCTTCGGTGTCCAGTTAACCATGAAATAGGACCCATGTCAATTATGTATGCTCTTACTGGATGTGTTCTAATGCTGGTGTAATAATGTGTACTGGTTTATTTTTTTAATTTCTAATAAGTTAGTAGTGGCGTGGGGAGGAAACTGGGCGCTACTAGTATAAATGATACTAGTAGCGTTGGTTGTTTACACACGCTACTGCTATTTCATTAGTAGTAGCGCGTGTACGTAATAGCAGTAGCGTGGGTGGCACACGCTACTACTAACAAAGTTAGTAGTAGCGCGGGTTTAACCCACGCTACTACTAACTATTAGTTGTAGCGCTTATTGGTAGCGCGGGTGCCCGCGCTGCTGATAGGCCTAAAACCCGCGATGCTGCTAGGCTTTTCCCTAGTAGTGCTACTAGGAGTGGAATCCTAGTAGGACTCTCCCCCTAGGCGTGCCTCCTCCTAGCCAGCCACCTCCTCCCCCTCTCCTTTATATACGGGGGCCGGGGGCACCCCAAAGGCACATCGATTGTTTTCTTAGCCGTGTTCGGTGCCCCCTCCACAGTTTACTCCTCCGGTCATAGCGTCGTAGTGCTTAGGCGAAGACCTGCGCGGATCACATCACCATCACCGTCACCACGCCATCGTACTGACAGAACTCTCCCTCGACCCTCTACTGGATCAAGAGTCTAAGGGACGTCATCGAGATGAACATGTGCTGAACACGGAGGTGTCGTACGTTCGGTACTAAGATCGTTGGATCGTGAAGATGTTCGACTACATCAACCACGTTAACCTAACGCTTCCGCTTTCGATCTACGAGGGTACGTGGACACACTATCCCCCTCTCGTTGCTATGCATCTCCTAGATATATCTTGCGTGATCATAGGAATTTTTTTTAAATAGCATGCTACGTTCCCCAACACCCCCCTCCCACCATACCATGTCGTCCCCATTTCGCCCACCCATCGCACCCCCACCGTACCCCAGATCCGACCTTCCCACCCTCGCCGACGCCGGATACGCCGCATGCCTTGAAATCGGCCGAATCGAAGCCGCTCCGCCGCCTGATTTGAAGAAGCTCCGTCCACACAACCTCTGTGGCACTCTTCAAGTCGTCACCCTGCGACTCTGCTGCCTGGTTCAATGTCGCACTCGCGCGCCGCCATGTCGCTGAAGGTGTCCAAGAGCAAGTCCTACTAGTTTAGCATGCGAACTAAGTCATCCGAGAACTTTGCTATCAAGTTCCAGTGCAACGACCGTCACTACTGGCTTGCCACCTACTCGTCCGCCGATGAGGCTGCGCGTGCATACGACGTTGCCACTTGGTGTTTCGACCGGCCGAGGGAAGAGCTCAACTTGCCGGAGATTAAGACCCTGGAGGATGCGGAGTTCCTCGCGCTGGTAAATTTTAGGATACAACTGATCAAGGAGAGTCAAGAAAAAGAAGTCGGGGATTCAAATTGCTCCCAGTGAGAGTGATGAAGCAACTCTCGTGAGGTTTGCCGCGGGAGCATTCTGAAGTATGTCTAGGCCGAGTAGGAGTTCTAATGAAAGTGTGATGGCGAGTAGGAGAAGACGATGAAGGAGGACGAGGCCATACCCTCGACGGTGACCCCCATCGGGTCTAACTCGTCGGACTGGGATGACTGGGAGGAGGAGGACGAGACGTTCAATGACTCCAACAACCACAGTAAAGAGAAGTTTTGGAGCAGTTCAAGAGCGACGGTCAGTTTTATGTTTGATTCAAATGAACTTGGTATATACATTTGGATTATGTTTGAAATGATCTAGTAGTTCAAATAGTTTTACATCATCTCTATACCGGACGACAACTATGTGGCCGCCCTGTCCTATCGCACCGCCATCACCGTCCACGCTGTCGTTATCGTCATCGTCGTCCCTCTAGCGGCGCAAGGCCTTCGGAGGGTCGCGACAGCCTTGTCCGGCTGCTACCCACTGTTCACGGCGTTGCCGCTCTGCCTCCTACTGCGCGGTGTGGAGTGTCGCCGCGACCAGTGCTAACGACGCGAGCGGAGCCCTGGCGACGGCCTTGCCCCTAAAGAAGTCAGAGGTCTTGTTAAGAGACCACTCCTCGTCGTACTTGACGATCTTGCTGTTGAAGCGGCGACAACCTCTGGCGTCTGTCTCACTAGTGGTGATGGAATGGTCAAGGACCCACGCGGCGACGAGGTCCGGGTCGTTGCGGACCCATTCTGGTGCCTCATCGGTCTCGGCAAACAAGGAACGGCGGGTGGCGTTGCGTCGTTCGTACCGAGCCCGCTGACGCACCGCCTTCTCCTTAGAGACAACGACCCTCAACCCCGAGGGGCCACCGACACCGGTGCCTCCGAGCTAATGGAGGATGCGGTCGTGCTCCTTCCTTATGGCCGGTGGCAACTCCTCGATGGCTTGGCGACGGATGCAGCTGGGCGGCGAGTAGGGCCCGCTAATGCACGCGTATCAGTTGTGCACCGGTGGCGACGCAAGCTTGTCCTTCACACAAAGTCGAACCTGGACGCACCGCAGACATGGCTGCAGGGGGGGCTCCTACTTGACCCGCGGGGGTGGGGACATCAGATCGGCTCCTCCTTGACCCGCGTTAACGACGTGGTGCCAGATCCATCTGATGGAGCGAGCACTCCGCTTCGTCCGTCAGAGCCTCCTCCGCAAGGAGGCGCGACCGTTGCTACGACTGCTAGTCCTCCTCGTCGCTGGAGGAGAGGATGATATCCTCCTTGCTGAAGGAGCCGGTCGTCGAGGATACTAAGGGGTCCAAAGAGCGTCGGCGCCGGCGTCAAGATCCACCTGAGGATGAACCACAGCCTGCCGACACGGACCACCACGATTTCGGCATCGCTGAAGCACAGGTAGCCGCGGACAGGCCAGACGAAACGGGTGGTCAGCTCACTTCAATGTGACGCAACGACTAGAGTTGGTTCCTCGGGAAGCTGCGTCCGCATTGAAGTGGCGGTTGCGAAAGGTCGCGTCGGTCAGCATCGCCCTCCCTCTGATCACATACCGCGACATGTCAGCCGCTGCGTGCTTCATGCGGCGTTGTAAGCGGCGCATGCATCGGAAGGGAAACATGGGAGAGGTGGGTTGCGGTTTTGGGCGGGCCACAACAGAAGGGATGGGTGGGGGGTTTGGGTGGGCAGAAGCGGGCTTGGGAGCAATCTGAACGCCCGCAAAGTTTGATCTCTGATTTGCGGGAGAAAACACGTCCGGCCATCATGCAGACTGATACAGACTCGCATTGGATGGTTTCTGTAGAAGTGCATGCTTGATACGTCTCCAACGTATCTATAAAATTTGATTGCTCCATGCTATATTATCTACTATTTTAGACATTATTGGGCTTTATTTTCTACTTTTATATTATTTTTGGGACTAACCTATTAACCGAGGCCCAACCCAGAATTATTATTTTTGCCTGTTTTAGGGTTTCGAAGAAAAGGAATATCAAACGGAGTCCAAACGGAATGAAACCTTCGGAAACGTGATTTTCTCATCAGATAAGATCCAGGATACTTGGACGCTCCGTCAAGAAAGCCACGATGTGCTCACGAGGGTAGGGGCGCCCCTCCTAGGACGTGCCCCCCTACCTCGTGGGCCCCTCGAAGCTCCACCGACGTACTTCTTCCTCCTATATATATCCACGTACCCCCAAACGATCGGGGACGGAGCCAAAAACCTAATTCCACCGCCGCAACTTTCTGTATCCACGAGATCCCATCTTGGGGCCTGTTTCGGAGCTCCGCCGGAGGAGGCATCGATCACGGAGGGCTTCTACATCATCATCCAAGCCCCTCTGATGAAGTGTGAGTAGTTTACTTCAGACCTACGGGTCCATAGCTAGTAGCTAGATGGCTTCTTCTCTCTTTTGGATCTCAATACAATGTTCTCCCCCTCTCTCGTGGAGATCTATTCGATGTAATCTTCTTTTTACGGTGTGTTTGTTGAGACCAATGAATTGTGGGTTTATGATCAAGTCTATCTATGAATAATATTTGAATCTTCTCTGAATTCTTTTATGTATGATTGGTTATCTTTGCAAGTCTCTTCGAATTATCAGTTTGGTTTGGCCTACTAGATTGGTTGTCCTTGCCATGGAGAAGTGCTTAGCTTTGGGTTCAATCTTGCGGTGTCCTTTCCCAGTGACAGAAGGGGCAGCAAGGCACGTATTGTATTGTTGCCATCGAGGATAACAAGATGGGGTTTTTATCATATTGCATGAAACTATCCATCTACATCATGTCATCTTGCTTAAGGTGTTACTCTGTTTTTAACTTAATACTCTAGATGCATGATGGATAGCGGTCAATGAGTGGAGTAATAGTAGTAGATGCAGAATCGTTTCGGTCTACTTGTCTCGGACGTGATGCCTATATACATGATCATACCTAGATATTCTCATAACTATGCTCAATTCTGTCAATTGCTCAACAGTAATTTGTTCACCCACCGTAAAATACTTATGCTCTTGAGAGAAGCCACTAGTGAAACCTATGACCCCCGGGTCTCTTTCTCATCATATCAATCTCCATCACTTTAATATTGCTTTGCTTTTACTTTGTTTACTTTGCATCTATATACCAAAAATACCAAAAAAATATTATTTATCATCCCTATCAGATCTCACTTTCGTAAGTGACCGTGAAGGAATTGACAACCCCTAAGCGTGTTGGTTGCGTTGAGCTATTGTTTTTGCGTAGGTACGAGGGACTCGAGCGTAGTCTCCTACTGGATTGATACCTTGGTTCTTAAAAACTGAGGGAAATACTTACGCTACTTTGCTGCATCATCCCTTCCTCTTCGGGGAAATCCAACACAGTGCTCAAGAGGTAGCAAGAAGAATTTCTGGCGCCGTTGCCAGGGAGTCTGCGCAAAAGTCAACATACCAAGTACCCATCACAATCCCTATCTTCCGCATTACATTATTTGACATGTGCCTCTCGTTTTCCTCTCCCCCACTTCACCCTTACCGTTTTATTCGCCCTCTCTCTCTCTATCCTCCCTCTCTATTTGCCTCTTTTGCCTGTTTGCTCTTGTTTGCTCGTGTGTTAGTTTGCTTGCTTGTCGTTATGGCTAGTTCTTTACCTTCTGCCTCTATGTCTGAAATTGGGGATATCATTTTAGATAATAATTTTGATGCTCCTACTAAAGAACCCACTATCTCACATATAAAAAGATTTCATGTTGGTAGCGGTAATATTATTGGAAAAGGAGTTATTCAAGATTTCTTTACTTGTGTCGGTGCTTTACCTTCTATGGATAGTTCTATTCTTCATAGAACTAGTAGTCTTGCGGACGCTATTGCCATGCTTGTAGTTGAACTTGAGAGGCAATTCATGCACTTGCGTCCTTCTATACAAAGGATTTTCCTAGAATTTTCTAATATTGAGCATTCTTCTGTTAAGCGTGCCGTTACTATCTTTTTGGCTCATGAGTTTCGATTCATAATTAAAGAGGCCAAAGAAATCTTTGCGCATTATAGGGTGGATGCTTGCCGTCCTCCCATAGAGACTATCCTCTTTGATCAAGAAGAAATAATGTGTTTTCAATCTCTAGACTATGTTGCTTTCAATGAAAATCTTAGAAAAAGGGTTCCTACCAATGTTTTAGTTGATAGAATTTCTGAACTTAATGATGATTTAGCTATTCGAGATAATGAATTGGGATATTCTCTTGAATATAGGCTCACAAAGTTCTGTCAAAAGAATGCTTATAATGATGAATTGGTTGTGCAATATGAAGGACCAAAGGAGGAACCTATACCTCCCAAGGTTGATCTTGGAGACTTTTGTCCCAACAAATTTAGCCCTTTTGATTACTTTTGCTTGCCTCAAAGAAAACTTGCTGCTGAACGTAGAGAATATGAAATGAGTTTTAACAATCTATCTTACTATTATGGCAATACCTAGATCTATTCTTGCTTGTTATGCCTAACTAGGGGCGTTAAACGATAGCGCTTGTTGGGAGGCAACGCAATTTTATTTTTATTCCTTACTTTTTGCTCCTGTTTAATAATAAATAAATTATCTAGCCTCTGTTTAGGTTGTGTTTTTTGTGTTTAATTAGTGTTTGTGCCAAGTAGAACCGTTGGGAAGACTTGGGAAAAGTCTTGTTGAACTTGCTGTAAAAAACAGAAACTTTAGCGCTCACGAGAACTGCTGTCATTTTTATTTGGAAAGTACTATTTAGTTAATTATTTTTGCAGTTGATTAATAGATAAATTCGTCACGTCCAGAAATTTATTTTAGAATTTTTGGGGTACCAGATCTTGCGCTAGCTACAGATTACTACAGACTGTTCTGTTTTTGACAGATTCTGTTTTTCGTGTGTTGTTTGTTTATTTTGATGAATCTATGGCTAGTAAAATAGTTTATAATCCATAGAGAAGTTGGAATACACTAGGTTTAACACCAATATAAATAAATAATGAGTTCATTACAGTACCTTGAAGTGATCTTTTGTTTTCTTTCGCTAACGGAGCTCATGAGTTTTCTACCTTAAGTTTTGTGTTGTGAAGTTTTCAAGTTTTAGGTAAAGATTTGATGGATTATGGAACAAGGAGTGGCAAGAGCCTAATCTTGGGGATGCCCATGGCACCCCCAAGATAATCGAAGGACACCTAAAAGCCAAAGCTTGGGGATGCCCCGGAAGGCATCCCCTCTTTCGTCTACTTCTATCGGTAACTTTACTTGGAGCTATATTTTTATTCACCACATGATATGTGTTTTGCTTGAAGCGTTTTTTATGATTTGAGTCTTTGCTTATTAGTTTACCACAATCATCCTTACTGTACACACCTTTTGAGAGAGCCATACATGATTTGGAATTCGATAGAATACTTTGTGTACTTCACTTATATCTTTTGAGCTTTATAGTTTTGCTCTAGTGCTTCACTTATATCTTTTAGAGCATGGTGGTGGATTTGTTTTATAGAAACTATTGATCTCTCATGCTTCACTTAGATTATTTTAAGAGTCTTAATAGCATGGTAATTTGCTTAAAATCCTAATATGCTTGGTATGCAAGATTAATAAATAAACTTTCGTATGAGTGTGTTGAATACTAAGAAGAAATTGATGCTTGATAATTGTTTTGAGATATGACGATGGTGATATTAGAGTCATGCTAGTTGAGTAGTTGTGAATTTGAGAAATGCTTGTGTTAAAGTTTGTGATTCCCGTAGCATGCACGTATGGTGAACCGTTATGTGATGAAGTCGGAGTATGATTTATTTATTGATTGTCTTCCTTATGAGTGGCGGTCGGGGATGAGCGATGGTCTTTTGCTACCAATCTATCCCCTAGGAGCATGCGCGTAATACTTTGCTTTGGTAACTTCTAGATTTTTGCAATAAGTATATGAGTTCTTTATGACTAATGTTGAGTCCATGGATTATATGCACTTTCCTTCCTTCCACCATTGCTAGCCTCTCTAATACCGCACACTTCTCGCCGGTATTATACACCCACCAAATACCTTCCTCAAAACAGCCACCATACCTACCTATCATGGCATTTCCATAGCCATTTCGAGATATATTGCCATGCAACTTTCCACCATTCCGTTCATTATGACACGCTCCATCACTGTCATATTGCTAGCATGATCATGTAGTTGACATCGTATTTGTGGCAAAGCCATCGTTCATAATTCTTTCATACATGTCACTCTTGATTCATTGCACATCCTGGTACACCGCCGGAGACATTCATATAGAGTCATATTTTGTTCTAAGAATCAAGTTATAATTCATGAGTTGTAAGTAAATAAAAGTGTGATGATCATCATTATTAGAGCATTGTCCCAGTGAGGAAAGGATGATGGAGACTATGATTCCCCCACAAGTCGGGATGAGACTCCGGACAAAAAAAATAGGCCATAAAAAAAGGAGAAAGGCCCAAATAAAAAATGAGAGAAAATGAGAGGAGGGACAATGTTACTATCCTTTTACCACACTTGTGTTTCAAAGTAGCACCATGATCTTCATGATAGAGAGTCTCTCATTATGTCATTTTCATATACTAGTGGGAATTTTTCATTATAGAACTTGGCTTGTATATTTCAATGATGGGCTTCCTCAAAATGCCCTAGGTCTTCGTGAGCAAGCGAGTTGGATGCACACCCACTTAGTTTCTTTTGAGCTTTCATATACTTATAGCTCTAGTGCATCCGTTGCATGGAAATCCCTACTCACTCACATTGATATCTATTGATGGGCATCTCCATAGCCTGTTGATATGCCTAGTTGATGTGAGACTATCTTCTCCCTTTTTGTCTTCTCCACAACCACCATTCTATTCCACCTATAGTGTTATATCCATGGCTCACGCTCATGTATTGCATGAAGATCAAAAAAGTTTTGAAAATGTCAAAAGTATGAAAAATTGTTTGGCTTGTCATCGGCCTTGTGCATGATTTAAATACTTTGTGTGGTGAAGATAGAGCATAGCCAGACTATATGATTTTATAGGGATAGCTTTCTTTGGCCATGGTATTTTGAGAAGACATAATTGCTTTGTTAGTATGCTTGAAGTATTATTATTTTTATATCAATATGAACTTTTGTCTTGAATCTTTTGAATCTGAATATTCATACCACAATTAAGAAGATTTACATTGAAATTATGCCAAGTAGCACTCCGCATCAAAAATTCTGTTTTTATCATTTACCTACTCAAGGACGAGCAGGAATTAAGCTTGGGGATGCTTGATACGTCTCCAACGTATCTATAATTTTTGATTGCTCCATGCTATATTATCTACTGTTTTAGACATTATTGGGCTTTATTTTATACTTTTATATTATTTTAGACATTATTGATGCCTATATACATGATTATACCTAGATATTCTCATAGCTATGCTCAATTCTGTCAATTGCTCAACAGTAATTTGTTTATCCACCGTAGAATACTTATGCTCTTGAGAGAAGCCACTAGTGAAACATATGGCCCCCGAGTCTCTTTCTCATCATATCAATCTCCATCACTTTAATATTGCTTTGCTTTTACTTTGTTTACTTTGCATCTCTATACCAAAAATACCAAAAAAATATTATTTAGCATCTCTATCAGATCTCACTTTCGTAAGTGACCGTGAAGAAATTGACAACCCCTAAGCGTGTTGGTTGCGTTGAGCTATTGTTTTCGTGTAGGTACGAGGGACTCGAGCGTAGCCTCCTACTGGATTGATATCTTGGTTCTCAAAAATTAAGAAAAATACTTACGCTACTTTGCTGCATAGCTGCATCATCCCTTCCTCTTCGGGAAAATCCAACGCAGTGCTCAACGCCTGTTTGATTGCCTGTCCCTGTACAATCTATCGTGAATGGCAATCAACCCATCAAGAAACTCGCATAACAGGCCTCTGAGACCGTTTAGCTAGACGAGCTCACCCCGGTCTGTCGACCTCATGCGACATGGCACCGTTGCTCCAAAAGCCCTACCCTGTGCCGGATCTAGCTGACAAACCAACAACTGACTCGGCCCTCCCCAAGAGGCCCAAGTCCGTGGTTGGGTTTGCTTCCTATTCCGAACAGGAACACATAATAGGTAGCAATGCTCTAGGCAATGCAACTAAAAGATTAATCTAACACAAGAGACTAGGCAATACCTCATCAAGGGCTAAACATGGACCGAAAGTGGACTTCGATTTAATTGCACCGGCCGGATCTTGAACTCGACACTTTTTGGCTCTGATACCATGTAGAAGTGCATGCTTTAGCCAATGCAATTAAAAGACCGATCTGATGAAAAAAAAAACTAGACAATACATTTATACGTCAACAGTTTCCACAGTTCGTACGGCATGATCGAGACGCATGTAGGCGGTTTAGGATAAGCATTGGTATGCCCTAAAAAGCACTTTTTAGTGAAGTATATTTTACTCACACCACATTTTGGTACCTTAGATGCTTTAATGCGCCGCTCTCCCAAAAATAAAGAGATACTCCCTCCGTATCTAAATGTCTTTATAGGGATTTCACTATGAACCACATACGGATGTATATAGATCCATTTAGAGTGTAGATTCACTCGTTTTGGTCCGTATGTAGTCCATAGTTGAATTTCTATAAAAATATTTAGGAACAGAGGGAGTACAAAGTGTACGGGTGGACCAACAGCACGGAGCAAAAGGCAGCAGTGCCAGTGTTACAGGAACGCATGGATTGAGAGTACAGATTACAATGAAAAAACAAAATCGATGCTACAAGCAAAAAGCAACTAGGCCAAAGCTTGTTCGACAAAAGCACGGCAGGAGATGCAAGCAGAACTATACTGAAGAACAAAATGCATCTGAGAACACATGCGCTGACATGATAACTTTTAAATGCATTTTAGCCAACACCAAACTAAACCTCTAACTAGAATACCAGGTTGCAGAAGACTGAACCTTACGAGTGGGGTTCCTCCAAACACGCACAGGCGATGGTGCACACAAAGGCTCGGGTCCAAGTCAGCTTCCTTGCCTAGCCACTTGGACGATAACAGCCTCCATGCCATATCGTCCTCCTCTCAATCCTGTTGCTACTGCCTGCCCATGCCAAGACCTGGCCCTATCATCTGCCCTTGCATTGCAACCATCACAGCACCTTCGCGCTGCATCTCTTGGATGAGTTGCTCGAGTCGCGGAGTTCGCTGAACCACAAAGCCAAACAATGCTCCTGTAGGAGCAGCCATGTTTGGGTGGTCTTGACAGTGGTTGGCAGACATTGTAGCTGCAGCCACGGTAGGAGCTTCAGTTGTAGGACTCGGCGCGTTGGGTCCAGCCAACTTGGGATTTTGTTCCTCCTCCATGCCTTGCATCTCCGGTTCCTCAGAAGCTTCAAGTCCAGCTTCCATGTTTAACCCTTCTCCCACACTGAAATGTGAAGCCTGTTGTTTTCCTTTCTCCTGTGCACAGCGTCCTTTGCCATGTTGTTCCTCTTCCACTATTCTGCGTTTAAATACCGCCCACAGGTAGGGTTTTCCTTGGAAAGCTGCAACCAAACAAAGACAAACATGGTAAGTCACTTAACCATTGAGCCAAATATACACAGTAGGGAAAAGCTTAGATAGTGATTCTGGATAATTGAACTATATCTATATCTATTAGATGATTATTAGTACGGCTGTGTATGGGTAGGGTTGCGACTAGAAATCAGGAACATCAATCATACTCTGTTACTAGCATCTTTCCAGAAAGAGAAGAACATACTTTGGTGTTGCTCAGGCAGTAGAATAGATGGCAATATCAGCATCTCAGCTTCACCAACAATAGCTCGTAGGATCATATCATTCTCCACGACTTCTTTAACAAGTTGATCCAGGTCTGCATCTTGCCTAGGGATAGAAACAAAAATGATTAGAATCCAAATGCGCAAAAGATGGTAGGCAAATAAATAGCAAAGGGTAATAAACACACCTCATCTCGGTGGGCAATAAATACAACGCAATGTTGTCATCAGTGGGCCTTGATGCCTCAAAGCTCTTAGGCCAAGCCTCCAGTCTAGAAAGCTTTGTTACTTCAACCACTGGCTCAAGTGATCTTGACAAATTCCACACCTTCTCACAGTATTTGGTTGACAAATGTGCAGCCAACGAAACAAATTTTCCGCTGCCTATCTTAATGCTTCCACTGTTGAATAATAAAACAAAAAATAATATCAGCATATAGGGACAAGCATTTGCAACATGTTAAATTGGAAGAAAAAAAGGCATATGTTCTACCTCCAAATAGGTTCATCGATGGGCAGGGAACAATAGTGATGTGGCTTCGAAGGTTCGGAACCATAATTCTGTGTTTTCAATCAGCGGCACCACTTTTACTACCAGTGAGATTCTGATCACCATCATCATCGTCTTCATCATCAATTACTACAAATCTACTCTTTTTGTTTGTTTGACTACAATTCTCAGTCCTCTTCCTCTTATTAAACTTGTCATCAACGGTCCTTTCATCCTCCCTGAGGCTAGTGTTCTCACTGTTAAGTTTACTAATGGATTTTTTCAATCTAGCGACCCCACGTGCCTCAAACCTTTTTTCCAACAACGGCTCCATCCTCTTACTCTTAGATTTGTACACATCGGTTCTTCCATGCTCCGAAAGGCTAGACATGCACTTTCTACTATCAAGTCGAATGCACCCGTCGATTGAATCAACCATGCATGATGCCTCGACCGTTTGGTGATTTGAAAGTTTCTTACCAGGTAAATTGATCTCCAGGTTGGGCGAGATATCTTCCATGACTTTTTTACCCTTCAAAGCTGAGTTGGAATTTGTACCTTCCATCGCCATCGGATGGTCTTCTTTTCGTGAGTTCTGAACCATTGAAGAGGGATACAATTTCTTTGAAACACCAAATGTGGAATTTGAACCTGCAGAGGGCTTAGACTTTTCTATGTTCCTTGCCAAAGAAGCGGACACACAATTCAACCCAGAGGATAAGGGCCTAGCTTTCATTGATTGAGGAGCGATCTCATCATTGGGCATTGAGTAAAAGGATCCTGACATCTTTGTATTCTTTGACGGAGGAACTTCAACGTCATTTAACCTTGAGTAAGACTCCACATTCTTCGCCAAATAACCCATGCCATTGTTTGGCCTCGAGCTATTACCACTATTTGACATAAAGGGAGAGGATCTAAACTTGGTAGTATTCGTTTGCAAAGAATCAATGCCATTGTTAGGCATTGCGCTAGGCACTGCGCGAGATGGACTAGCCTTTTGGGTATTCTTTTGGAGAGTCTTAGAGAAAGAGGGCTCAGACTTCTCGACATTTCCCCGTGGTGAAGCCGTACCTTTGTTTGGCCATGAAGAACGTGACGAGACATTTGGACGAGACGCTGCCTTAGCATGGCTAGGCTCATCATACGCCACCCTGAACGACTGCTGAGTTCTCTTAAATTGTTCAAGGCACTTTTTCTTGAGTTTGCCTGGTGCCTTGCTTATGGATGGCTTTCTCAAGTTTGGACCAAAGTACTTGACACTATGTTGTCTTCGACTCCCCATTTTTCTTTGAATAGTCCCTAAAAAATTAAAAAAATGTGTAAAATATACTTTCTAAACAAATAAGAAACTTGTAAACTAACTTTTACAACAAAAACACTTCTATAATAGTGCCAACCTAATGGTAACATAGTTAAGTGGTGAAGGGGGCTACATTATATGAGATCGATAGCACATCAAAAACATTTTGCATGGCCCACAAAAGTTGCACTTTTTCACAATTGGATTTTTGTGATTCGTACCAATTTGACAAAATGATCTCTATCTAATCTATTCCCGTGACTCACACACAAGGAATGATCTCTATCTAATGACTTCATTTTTTTGGGTTTTTATCATTTATGCCATCGGTTGTGTCCCACTACTCAGTTTTGCCACTAGGAATTTCAACTGCTCAAAAATGCCATCGCTTTGTTAGACACATGTTCAAAAATGCCACTGGGCACCATTATTGTGATCTCAAATCTCTTTTGCCATGTTATAATGACATAAATACCTATGAACCAGCATGCCAGCTCTCCTTCTATCTTACTACAATAAAGTGTGGGGCCCACTTGATCCCAATGACATTCTTATTTTCCTATAAAATTATTCGCTTGGTTACTCCTGACAAATGGGGCCACACTTATCATTGTGAGATAGCGAGAACTGACATGTGAGTCTAGGCTTATTTTTGTCATATAACATGGTCAATGAGTTTGATGTGAAAATAACGATGTCTAATGGCATTTTTGAGGAAACATCTAACAAAATGATGGCATTTTTGAGCAAACATCTCATGGATCGATGGCATTTTTGAGTAGTTGTAACTTTTAATGACAAAACTGAGTAGTGGGACACAACTAGTGGCAAAAATGATAAAAACCCTTCAAAAAAATCTCTATCTAATGACTTTTTAGTCATTCATTTTGATCCTAGTAAATGTGTGGGGCTTAGCGATGCAAAAAATAAGGAAATTTGATGACACAAAAGTACAAATACAAGTACAATAACATCCTTTTGCAACACAAACATAAACATTTTTGTGACACCTTAATGGTATCCACCAAACCTTGGTTTACATCCCGACTAATTTTAGAAAGCCCTACTCATGCTAGAGATTAACTATTTAAATTTATTCTCAAAAGTAATATCATTAACAAAAATATTAAAAATTAGTTCTAGTTACATCCTATAAAATTGCTTTGGTTTGTCTTTTCCTGAGGCCCTCCAAGTTGGTATGTAGAACAATTCCACAACTGCATCGTCGCTACTTTTTATGGCCTGCTTTAGAAGCACAATTAGCTATCTTTGTCTTCACCCTTGTCATCAATTTTGACACCTTTACTCATTGTTTCTATTACCCCACCCACTACTTCACAACCAACCTATAGTTGCCACGCCACCGACTGTTACATGAGTAGACACAATATGACAGCAAAAGAGAGACAAATTAAACTAGACCACACAAACGATGGAGGTACGGGATTATATGCAGGGCACCCTTGAGTTTTGATTCACCTAGCAAACTTTGTACGGCACAAGATTTTACTTATATACTAATATCAATCTCGGTTGTTGTACGGCATGGCAGATCTGGAGGATTTGAGCGTTGGGGTTCTACCCTTCCATTTTTCTTCCAAAAATAAAATACAACGGCTACTCATAGATCATAGCAGGACATTGAAACTAATTAATGTTGAGAGGAGAGAATATGGTCCAGCCAAACCCATGGTTCAGTCAATGTGGATTCAGGCCTGAATAACATTCAAATTTCACGGTTTAACTTAATCCTTGTCTTGGCCAGCTTGCTCGTAAGACTAGCCACAATGGGAGTAACTTCAGCAGTAACTTCAAGTCCAACTCAGCAAATTTGTCTATGTGGCAATGAGTTAATGAAGAGAGAGGTAGTTCTAGTAACTTAGCTAGTTACTGTAACATCACATGTCCCAATGCTATATGAGTCTATAACCTAATAAATGGAGCTTTGCATGACACCACACCTATGTTACTACCCACTATGAAGGTAGTAACATAGTCTAGGGATATGTGTATGTTACTAGTGTATGTTACTCTTCATTGTGGCTAGTCTAAGGGGATGGCTTGGCATGCACAGATCTCAAAAAACGCTGCCCGTTGATGTGTGATTCTTGTTTGAACGGATCAATGCCAAATCAAGCTGACCAACATGAGGTGTTCTCCTACTTCACATTTAGCCATGCATCCCAACTTACAAATAGTCTTCATGTTCCCTATTTCAAGGGTTTCCTCAGCCCGGCCCCATCCGCTTCTGCCCCACTAAATTGGGTCAGTTTCCAACAAAAGAGGGAGCACAAAACAAGCCAGTTGTGCATGTGGGCTGAGGGCGTTGGGGAACCAACCGTTGCAAAAAGGAAGGAGGACCAGTTAACCATGTACATTTATTCCTGATGCTCATGCTTACTCATGCGCAGGGGCAAATTAGTCCGAAAAAAACAAACTAATGCCCTCCTTGGTATGAGGAGAGTTAGGCTGGTCATAGTGGGGAGTAACTTAGACTAGTGTCATATGCATGACACTAGTCTAAGTTACTATCTTTATAGTGCAAAATAACATAGTACTAGTGTCATATGTGCCCTCATTTAATAGCTTGTAGACTCATGTTGTCTTGGAAAGCGCTATGTTGCAGTAACATATTATGTTACTACTTCTCATTAACTACTTGCCACATAAACAAAAAATTGTCGAGGTGCGCTATGTTACTATCTAAGTTACTCCCACTATGACTAGCCTTATGCGCAGAGTAAAAAGAATTGGCGTACACGGAAATTTTAGATTTGGTATGCAACTAGAAATTAAGGTTGGTTTTCTATCTCTTTGTGATGATGGTTGATTTTGATAACCATCCAAAAATATACAAAGCCCTTCATGGCAGGCACGTATGCCATACGGCATCGGAACCATCTACTGTACTTTCGCACATCTACTGTATTCACGGCCTATTTCTACCAACTTGAATCTGTTTGACACAATGTGAGCAATTACAGTGCTCAGACGGCCACATCCCTAAGCAGAAACCAGGTTTCCAAGCACAAACCGGACTGGATCGACTAGGAAATCCTTAAACAATCTTGGACCATTACCCTCCAAGCTCGAAACAAAAATAGGACACGAGCACAATCACAGCAGCAGCAGCAGCAGCAAGAACATGAACACAACCATATGACCGTAGCTCTAGAAAAGAACAGATCGAGAGTAGAAAACGAGCGTTACCTGACGGCCGCCTGCTCCGGCGATGAAGGAACTCAGAATCGGCACCTCCTCCACCCAAGAACTTCGCCGTATCTTGATACGAGGTACGAACTCGCCTCTGGCCGCTAGGTAAACCCTAGCAAACCCCGCCGCGAAGCAGAGGACGGCGAAGGCTGGGGCTGGCGATAAAGAAGCAGAGAGAAAAAGCAGGCTGCGCAAGCGGAGGCCGGGGCCCTTGTACTTATAGGCGCTGCTGGCCAACGACGCGTGGGGAGGCAGGAGACCGGATTGGAAAAGAATGGGGGAAACACAACTTCCAAGCAAAAGGATCAGGATTACGACGGCTGCCGCGGAAGGCTATCGATCTGTTTCCAGTTATTACGGCGCGGTTTTACCGCCGTGGCCCGTTAGGATTCCGAACGTGAGTCGTGGACGTTTGCGGTTCGCGATATCTGCGGGGTCGTGCAGGGTGAGGGCCGGGAAGAGGAGACGCATGGCTGGCAGGTGGCAGCCGGCCCGGCCCGTTCGTACTATGCAGCACGATGCATCTAATCGGCAGTCTGTCTCGCCTGTTTCTTTTCCTTTTTTTTTTTTGAAACTCATCACAGTTTTTATTTAACCCTCCCACTCAGGGATCTCGTCTGAGACAATATGCAAAATAAAATCTGGGGGCACATGCAGCCACGCCTTACATAATTTATTTGACACTGCTTCTCTAGCTAGAGAATGAGCCGCAGTATTGGTCTCACGACGCGCCCAAGAGACTTTCCAACTTACCCTATCAGTCAGCACTTGCTTGACGTCCTCCACAATCGGCCACAGCGGTGAAAGATCCGTATTTTGAAGTTTACATACGATCTCTTTGCAATTCATATTGATGTGGATCCTAGCAATATTCAGATCATTCGCAAGCTGGGCTGCTCTTTTGCATGCGAGGAGCTCTACCCTCGCTGGGTCACTCCCCACTGGAATGACATGGCACGCTCCGCCCAAGTAAGCACCTTCATGGTTTCTAAAAATCATCCCAGCTCCCCCACTGTCACTCCCCTTCGACGTAGCGCCGTCGACATTAACTTTCACCCAGCCTTCCTCCGGGGGCTGCCACCTTTCCTTTACCACCAGCTAGGTCTGCTTGCTTGTACGGCCATGGATGCCCTGCCACTCGCCCATGAGATGAAACACTCTTCGCGCAATCTCCTCTGCTTCTTCAATTCGCTTGTCGTCCCGTGCATTATTTCTTGCAAGCCAGAGCGCATACGTCACTTGTACCATGACCGCTCGCTCATCATTTGACGCCTTCTCGCACCACGAGAGTAACCACCGCGACAACGCACTCTGCGGGGCAGACTGACTCCGGCGGGATTGCCACCGGTACCCCCAACTCCGAATGCATTATCTTCCAGAACTTAGCCGAGTGATAGCAACCCCAGAACCGGTGATAGATCGTTTCCTCCCTCCCACACGCAACGCAGAAGACGCCCTGCTTAATCTTCCTTCTCAGCAGTTCAGCTCCCACCACCAACCCGTTTCTAATCAGCCGCCACATATGGATCTTTACTTTGCCCGGCGCCACCGTATCCCAAAGGTTCATCCATGCCCTATGGTCCGTCACCGAGGACGATGACTCCGGCCGTCCGAAGCTCACCCTCTTCTGGCTCATCCGTAGGTGGTACGCCGAGCGGACAGAGAAAATACCGTTTTTTGTATAGTTCCAAGCCAAGTAGTCATGTACACCTTGCCCTCCCACCGGGATTTGTAGTATCTCATGCGCTTCGTCCGGGGCAAACATCTCCAGCAGTTTGTTTCTGTCCCATGAAATACCATCATCCTCGAGTAAGTCCCCCACCCGGGTGATGCCGTTGATGTACACTTGGCCCAGTGGCCTCAGACTGCCCTTCCTCGGAATCCAGTTGTCATGGTGAATGGAAATTCGGGAGCCGTCACCGATCCGCCATATCAACCCATCATTAAGCAGGTCTCGGCCATGCAATATGCTTCGGAAGGTGTACGAACCCCTAGTGGGGCATGTAGCATTCAGAATTGATCCATCCGGGAAGTGTCGTGCCTTCAGTACCCTTCCACGCAACGAGTCTGGCACCCGTAGCAGTCGCCAAGCCGCCTTGGCTAGCATTGCTTGGTTGAAAGCCTCCGGATCCCGGAAGCCTAGGCCACCCTCATACTTACGAGTACACATTTTTCCCATCCAATCCAATGCACCTTCTTATGACCATCCGCTTCACCCCACCAGAAGTTTGAAGAGATAGATGACAGGTTCCCGCACATTTTCTTCGTGAGTTGAAAGCAGCTCATGGTGAAAGTCGGTGTGGATTAGAGTCCATATTTCACCAACACTTCCCTAGCCATTTTAGATAACCCTTTGACCCTTCCATCCAGAGACTTTCCCTTTGGCACTATCCTTGACATATTTGAAAGACCCATCCTTTGACCTCCCCACCACCGTAGGGAGTCCCAAATAACGCTCGCTCAAGGCTTCCTCCGATATTCCAATCGCTTGCATGAGCTCGTCCTTCACATCATCCTGAGTGTCCTTTTCGAAAAAGATCGCAGATTTCTATAAGTTAACCTTTTGGCCCGATGCAACTTCATAGTCCTGCAAGATTGAGCGAAGCGTCTCAAAACTGTCTCTTGAACCCTCCAGAAAGACCACGCTATCATCGGCAAAGAGAAGGTGGGTAACCGTAGGTCCGCCCCCTCCAAAAGACACTCCTTTGATATTGTTTTCCTCTTGAGCATGCTTTAGCAAGGCGGAGAAACCCTCCACACAGAATAAGAATAGATATGGGGAGAGAGGATCCCCCTGTCGAAGTCCTCATGAGGGAAGAAACCGTTCAGACAGGTCTCCATTAAGCTTAACCAAGAACGTTGCGGATTTCACACATCTCATAACCATCTCCGTCCAGTGACCAGAGAAGCCAAATTTGTGCAACATTTGTTCAAGGAATTCCCACTCAACTCTGTCATATGCCTTCATCATATCCAACTTAACCACACAGATGGGCTTCCTTCGCTTCCTCACCCGAGCGATTGCACTAGCTACGTTACTAAACCCGAGCGATCGATCCCTGGCTGTTAACTGAACCCGAGCGATTCCTTCTCTACTGCTGCTAACTGAAGCCGATCAAACCTGATGCTGCCTCTTGATGAACAGTGACTGTTGTTGGGGGTTGGATGAACAGTTCCCGGTACTAACGCACTCTGCTCCTCAGAGATCATCAACGGAAGAACCACTTTGAGGCGATTGGCCAGTGCCTTCGCCGCAATCTTATATAGCACGTTACATAAACTGATGGATCTGAATTGTGACAATTGCTCTGGTGACTTCACTTTCGGGATCATAACTAAAACCGTATCATTAAAGTCATCAGGAGCAGCTATCCCATCAAGGAATTCACGCACCGCACCACAAACATCGTCCTTAACCAACGCCCAGTGGCGTTGGTAGAACATGGCCGGGAGCCCGTCCGGGCCTGGAGCCTTCGACGGCCCCATCTGGAAAAGGGCCACCTCGATCTCCTTATCTGTGAATGGCGCGCATAGTTTTGCATTCATCTCCTCAGTCACCATTGCATCAATGTGTTGTAGCACCCTTTCCGCACTCTGTGATCCCTCCGATGCAAATAATTGTGCATAGAACTGGGCCGCCATCGCTCTCATCCCCTCGTCATCTGTACACTTCGTCCCATCATCTCGCTGTAGCGTCTTGACGGTGTTCTTTCTCTTCCGGTGCGAGGCCCGGTTTTGGAAATACTTAGTATTCTGATCTCCGTCCTGAAGCCAATCAACACGTGAGCGCTGTTTATAGTACACCTCCTCCCTCTTGTAGAGCTCGTGGAGCTGGTCCTCTATATCCTTGATCTCCTGTCGACAACCCGTCCTAGAAAACCGCTCTTTTGCTTCCACCAGTTGAGCTTTGAGGTGCGCAATTTGCCTTTTGATCGATCCAAAAACCCTTCGGCTCCATTCCTACATCGCCGATGTTGCAGCTTTTAAGGTGCTGCATGCTGTCGTGAGTCGGCCTTTGATTGGCTGCATGTGCATCCCCCCATGCATTGGTGACCAAGGCCTCATAATCATCATGGCGTGTCCACGCTGCTTCATAAAGAAACCGTCGCTGGCCCCTCGCCCGGACGCCCTCCCCCGTCAAAAGTGCTTTGACTAATAAAGCTTGGTGGTCTGACTCTTCTGTCATCACATGTAGCACTTCCGTTGCTGGGAAAGCTTGAGCAAAGTCTGCATTGCATGTCGCCCTGTCTAGCCGCACTTGGACATTGTCACCCGCATCCCGCTTGTTATCCCATGTGAATGGATACCCCGAGAAGCCAAGATCTGCCAGACCGCAGTCGGTTAGGCATTCTTCAAACATTTCCATTTGCGCCCTTTTCCTTTTTTACCAGGCCTGTGAACTTAGCAATAGGATGTGACCGGTCGTAGTTATTAGTGCAACTCTGACTCCAACTCCGACAGCCACTTTATTCTTTTTCGTCCGTTTGAATCTGTTTGGCGTTGTCCGACGCAAGCCTTGACGCTCGTCTATGGTGAGGGCTCCATCGGTGGTCGTTGATGGTGGAGTCAGAGTCGCCCTGGCGGAGGTGTGACGACGATGACACCGGATTGCTACCTCGACGCTTTTATTCTTGACGGCGTGTGTGCGTTCTTGTGTGGGTTGCCAGGTCGCCTGGGATGTCCTGTGTGGGCATGTTGTAACGGTTTTCGTCCGGTTTTCCGTTAATTAACCGGACAATTCTCTTCTTCTTTATTAATGAGATGAGGCAAAACTTTTGCCTCCATTTCAAAAAAAATCTGCAATACGCTCGTCGTCCGCTCAGTTTTGCGTTTGGGTCAGCCATGTGTTCGATGCGTCTGATCCATTTCGTGTCCTTAAAATAGGCATGTGATTATCGATCATGCCAGCTATCATGTCATCGCCTAGAGTTCATTCTGACGTCATGTCGGTGATCAACATACATGTTAGCTCAAAAAAACATCACATAGTTCGTATTGGCACACCTGTCAACGACCGGCACACATGCCGGTGCAAAAAGGGGGCAGGAGTTCAACCATGCCATCTCAGCCGTGGTCATGCCAGCATACTTGTCGACAAAAAAAAAGATGATGCTCCACATCATAGATCACTCGTCATCGAACTTGAGCATGTCGCCCTGCATCTTCTCGAACCATGGCCTCCTCCTCGGCGACACCGTGCTCAAGTCCACCTTCATGATCTCCACCCCCATTAGCATGCTAGCGAGCGCCACTTCTTTTGACTTGGTCTTGCCATTGGCGGCCTCTATCTCGAGCATTTTCGCTTGATTCTCCGCCTTCATCTCGAGCATCTTGGCTTGCTTCTCCGCTTCGAGCTTAAGCCACATCCTTTGGATCTCCATGAAGGAGTTCATTTGCTCTTCCTTGTCTTGCCGGTGCTTCTTCTCCCTTGTGTCCTTCTTGTTCATCATGCCTTCCAAAGTGCCATGCAAGTTCTCAGTTTCAATCGACACCGCTTTGCACTTGTCCTCCTTCTTGGAGTTGGTGTTCCCCCGCAGCCGTGGCTTGTTGCCCTCTTCATGCTCCTTGAC
>NC_041392.1:520389238-520412255 GCF_002162155.2 Triticum dicoccoides | reverse complement strand
AGGCGGTATATTGCGCCTTGAACTTCTCCTCCGTTGCTGATCATCCAACAATGACTGAGGTTGAAGGACTTGTCGTCATGTTGGGCCTTGAATGACTCCAAAGTTTTGAATGCCTACAAATGAATAGCATGTAAGCATATGGGCAAATGGACATGCAAGCACAAACGGAAACGAATACGGAGAGGGCGCATGTATACCATATCTTTGAGGCCAAGGCCGCTCACGGGACGTGCTTGGATGCTCTCAAGGGTGGCACAAAACTTGTTGCATTCTTATTATATCACCCTCCATCGCTTCGAGAGGGATACCCACCCCGCTTGCTCTCCATTTGGTAGGGCACGAACTTCTTGCGTTCATGGTACTCACGATGAACATGAAGCAAAAAGGTACATGTCTTTTGCTCGGCGCCAACCTTGGGGTCTTGTCCAATGTCCCTCCAACACTCGCAAATGAGTTTGTCTTCTGGTTGCGTGTATGCCTTCGTCCACTTGCTTTTGCGCTTCTTGTTTGCGATGGCTTGGTTGGTGAGCTCGTCCTCGAACAAAGGCTCCCCGTCGATGTCCATCTCATCTTCTTACCCAAGGCCGTAGTCCTCCGGGAATTCGTGGTCGAGCGGGAAGGTGTTTCCCAAGTCGACCTAGTCTTGCATGAACGGGTCGTCCATGCTAGCTTGATCAAAGGTGGCGGGCATGAAGGGTGCTCGGCCGTATTGGCTTTGGGTCTCGTCAGGACCGAAAGCAACCACGCCTGCACCGCCTGCGGAGGAAGCGGCTCCCACACCGTCTTGGAAGATGATGTTCTCGATGATGAAAATGGTTGGCCGTCTCGTCATCACCGGTGGCCAGAATTTTGTCGAACAGGTTGCGGGCGTCGGGAAGCTTATCGGCTGGCATCTCCCGCAGTCGTTTCCTCGCAACTCTGGAGGATGATCCACCGGCCACCGGTGTGGTGTTGAGGTCGATGGCCATAGCCGCGGGCGTGGACGGCGCCACCATGCTCACCTCCGGCGAGCATTTCCCGAAGAAACGGGAGGCCTGCGGATAGACATGAAAGCTGGGAATCGGTTGGGTGGGAGAAGCGTGCGACAACTCTGGCAGTACCACCCGAGGGAATGCCGATGAGCCCGTGTTGGCTGCCGCCACGGCGGCGCTGACGAGCCCGTGATGGCCAGTGTTTAACCCTAGGTAGAGCAGGGCCTCCCTCGTTGCCGCGGCCACTCGGGCATTGGTTTCCTCCTGCTGTGAGGCGGTGGAAAGGGCCGCGGCTTCGAGATTGCGGTCCTTCGCGTGCCTTCGACCCTTCCTCTTAGCCGACTACAAGACCCGCTCCTTGGGCGTCAAATGCTTATTCTTCAGCGGCGCCGCAGTCTTGCGGGGCGCGCGGGGCTTGCCTTTGGGAGGCGACGGAGGTGAGGCCGCAGGAGGCAAGGCTGGCGGCGGTGTCAAGGTCAGCACGTCATCCATGGAGAGAGGCCGGGAGCTTTTTGGGAAAGTGGGGGGGGGATGATTGTGGTTGTGCCGCCAACTGGCGGTCCAGGGGGAGGAGTAGTCGGGCGTCGCGTGCATTCGTTTTGTGTCCACACCGATGCAAATGAGGCTCAAATTTGGACTAGGAATGGGTCGGCAGGCGGATGAAAAGTGGATGCGCTTCCGTTTGGGTCGGCACGTTGGGCCGATTTTTTTTGTCCGTTTTACCGCCGTGGCCCGAACGTGAATCATGGACTTTTTGTTCGCGACGTCTATTTCTCGCGTTAAGCGAGAGGAGAGGGAAACTCTCGCTTAATGTGCTACAGTGTCGGGCCGGCCCACTGGTCAGGGGGGTAGTTGGGCGTCGCGTGCATTCGTTTGGTGTCCATGCCGACGCAAATGAGGCTTAAATTTGAACTTGGAATGGGTCGGCAGGCGGATGATATGTGGACATGCGTCTATTTGGATCAGTGCGTTGGACCGACTTTTTGTGTGAGTTTTACCGCCGTGGCCCAAACCTGAATCGTGGACGATTGCGTTCGTGGCAACTCTCGCTTAATGCGCTACAGTGTCAGGCCGGCCCACTAATCCAGGGGAGAGTAGTCGGGCGTCACGTGCATTCGTTTGGTGTCCATGCCAATGCAAATGAGGCTTGAATTTAGACCGGGAATGGGTCGGCAGGCGAACGAAAAGCAGGCGCTCCTTCGTTTGGGTCGATGCGTTGGGCTGACCTTTTGTGTCCGTTTTACCGTCATGGCCTGAACGTGAATCGTGGACGTTTGCGTTCGCGGCGTCTATTTCTCGCATTAAGCCAGAGGTGAGGGAAGCTCTCGGTTCATGCGCTGCAGTGTGGGGCCGGCCCACTAGTCCATTTTTTCGAAGAAAAAAAGCTAGCTAAGTTAACCACTACGCTGAGTTCGAGTTCATGTTTTTTTTAGGAAAGACCATCGTGACAAGCTTTATTAAACTCAAATAATGATTACATCGTTTGCTAATCCTCCTAATAAGAAGTTTGGAGGATCATCGTCCCATCTACCATGATATGAACATGCATATCATGGCTTGAAGCTCCGTCCCCCGTGCCACTCTCGCGAGCGGCCCGGGCGGAATCCTAGATCGCCGCCGCCGTCGCTCCCTTCCTTCTCCCTCGCCGCCGTCAGGGGACTCCGCCGGGCAAAGCCCGCGCGTGCGTCGGCGGCAGCGGGGCTCCCTCCCTCCTCGCGAGGCTCCTAGGCGGCGCGGGACGGCCGGCCCTCGCGGCGGCGCTCGGCTCGGCGGCAGGTCGGGTCGCCGGCGAATCTGCGGGGCTCCCCTTTGGTGGCGCTGCGGTGATGGCGGCGGCGTGGTCTGCGTGGGGCGGCGAGGCGCGGGCTCCTCCTCCTCCTGATCTGATGGCGCCACGGTGGCGCCGGCGCTCGGGCGTGCGACGGGGTCCGTGAGGGTGGTCGACGCGTGACGTCTCCCTCCCTGATCTGATGGCTCCACAGTGGCGCCAGTGCTCGGGCGGCGCTTGGCGTCGACAAGCGGTGGCGGGCGCTGGGATCTCGGCGGCGCTCCGGCGTGTGCAGGCGGCGACGGTCCCTGTGCGCGGTCGGCAGCTTCGTCTCCGACCCGGATGGCGCGGGGGATGGCGGCGGCCCAGCGTGGCCGGCGATCTGGATGCGGTGGTGCCGGTGGCTCGCTGATCTGCCGGTACTCCAGGGTCTGCCTGGTGGTGCTGGTGGTGACGGCGGCCCGTGCACGAGAGTTGGATTCCTTCGAACTGATCTGGGTGAAAACTTGCCTTCGGCTTCTGCTAAGGCCCGCGGTGGCGGCGCTATCTGCGTCGTTCCCTTCTTGAAGGCATCGCCGTGGAGAAGTTCAAGGCCACTCTCTGCTACCTCCGGGGGAAACCCTAGATCGGATGATCGGATGACGGCGGCGCTCTAGTGTCGTTCCTCCCTTGGGGGCGTCATTTTTGGAGGTACACACGTGATCGAGGGACCAGAGGACGGATTCTTTGGTGGAGCGGTGCTTCATCCTACACACTGATGGCGACGGATCTTGACGGCGTGGCGCAGTGCAGATTCGGAGTTCGCTGTGGGAGGATGGACTCGCGCAGGAGGACGGCGCTGTCGGGCATCGTGGTGGCGTCGATGGCAGAGAGACCTGGCACGGTACATGCAACAGTACAGCTCTGAAGATGAATTTGTGGCAGGTGGCTGCGGCGGCTTCATACCCGGCAGGCGTCCTGGTTGAGGAGTGCGCCGGACTGGTAGGTGCCCCATACCCGGCAGGCGTCCTGTTTGGGACCTCAGGTCTTAGATGTTTAGGTTTGCCTGCGATGTCTGTTTGGTATTAGGCCCAGACTATCTGCGCCCCTTCATCAATTGGATAAGTGTAGCGACAGTTGTTGCTTAGACGGTGGCTTTAGTCTTGCTGTTGTATGGCTTTGTAAGGTTTTGTGATAATAATTAATAAAGTGGCCGTATGCATCGCCCAGATGCAGAGGCCGGGGGTCATCTTCCTTTTCTTAAAAAAAGTATCGTCCAATCTACCAGAATGTTTATTCAAAAAGCTGAACTTAGCAAGCTCATGAGCTACACCATTCACTACCTTATTACAATGTTTAAATTTGACCTTTCCGGCCAGATTGGCTAAATCAACACACTCTGCGTAAATAGCCGCCGCTGAATCCCACCATTATGATTGGTCGGTGCAGAAGTTGATCACCTCAAGAAAATCCGACTCCGCTTCAATATTATCAAGGCCCAAAAAATATGCAAGAGATAAGCCTTCCTTCATAGTCATTGCTTCAGCAGTTGTAGCATCGGCCGCATGGTTTAAATAAACGCACCTAGCTGCTACGAAGAAGCCGTTATGATCTCTGATGACTGCTGCAGTTGCTCCTGTACCTTCTTCCAAGTGGTAGGAAGCATCAACATTCAATTTCTTTATTCTTGGTTCAGGTCTGGACCATCTTTCTTCCACAACATTACCTGACTGTTTCCTCACCCTTAAGGCATTCCCAGTAATGGCAAGGATTGAAATTGCACTGCTTCCAGTTGGGTATACCTTTCCTTCGTGCGTTACTTGGCGTCGTAGCCACCAGATGTACCAATAGCCGACCGCAATTGTTTCCCTGATGCCAATTGCTTGTGTACCGGGCATTACACCTCCGACACTGCAGATTAGGTGTTCAAGAATTTCTGAACCAGACCGGTCAGCTAATATATGTGCTGTAATGCATTCATAAATTCCAAGGTTAGTCCATATCTGCACAGCTAGCGTACATGTAAATAAGAGATGCTTAACATCTTCAGCTCCTTGCTTGCAGATTAGACTATTAGAAGGGAAAGTGCAAGTTTTATTTCTTTGGTTTTCTGTTTCTTCTCTGGTTTTTTATTTTTTTCTCCAAGTTTTTCATTTGTTTCTTCAGTTTTTTTATTTTCTTTTTTCTTTGGTTTATTTTGTTTCTTTTTTAATTTTCATTTTTAAATTTTTCTTTCTTTCTTTGTGTTTTCATAACATTCTTATATACGTGATCAATATTTATTTAATAAGTGATCAATATTTTTTTGTATAACTCTTCAAAATTGTTCAAACGCTTATTCAATATTTTTATACTTATTTGACATTTTTCAAATACTTGTTCAGCATTTTCCAAATACTCATTCAATTTTTTTTAATACTTATTCAACATTTTTTTCATATATGTGTTCAATATTTTTAATACTTGTTCAACATTTTTCATATACTCGTTCAACATTTTCTTATATGTATTCAACATTTTTCAAATATTTGCTCAACATTTTTTAATACTTGTTCAACATTTTTTTAATTCTTGTTCAACATTTTTTTAATTCTTATTCAACATTTAAAGTAAATACAAGCAAAACACAAAAAAAAGGAAACAGGCATGTGCTGCCCCGCGCGTGGGCTGGCTCATATGTTCGCTCGCTTCAGCGAGTCAGAAGGCTCGACTCGCTGACAGCGAGGAATAGTCGAGCCCGTTTGCGTTTCGCGAAATCTGAGAGGTAGTAGAGGGTGAGGGCCGGGAAGAGGAAACGCATGGCTGGCAGGCGGGAGACGCCCGGCACGTTCGTACTATACAACACGATACATCTAATCGGCAGTCTGTCTCAGCATGTTTCTCTTCCTTTTTACGAGGACTATGTACTCAGCATAAAATGTGACTGGCTCAGTCTCTCGGAGGTGTTCATAGTGCGTGTGTGCGTTCATAGAGATAAGTGTATACATGTTTATATGAGTGTTTGCATCTGTACTGTGTTTAAAGCATAGGATGTGACTGTTTGTACTTTTTTTCTGGAAGAGCATACAACTCAATATACTGAAGTAACTCCAACATACACGACACCCCTGATAATAAAAAAGAAAAGTACAAGTTGATCTCTGGGGAGTCCACCACCTTTAACGACTGGAAACCAATCTGTGATTGGATGATTAGAGTGACAGTGATATCCCCAGCCAATCAGGGTTTAAGTCCTGGTGCTTGTATTATTTATGGATTTATTTTAAGATTTTCGGTGATGCGCTTTCAGTGGGAGGAGACGTTTCCGTTGACGACGAGGCACCTACGATGACTTCGCAAATCCCAAGATGATATGCCGGCTCAGTCTTTCAAAGGTGCTCATAAAAATAGAGTGTACGTGTGTGCGTTCATAGAAGTGAGTGTATATGTGTATGTATGAGCGCTTGTATGTGTACTGTATTAGAAAAATAAGTAAATGACGCGCCGCCGCCACCGTCGCTGCTCCACACTTAGCCGGCAAACTTTTTTTTTACGGTTTCCTTGACGGATGGGAAGTCATCCATACTAAGGCCAAATGGACCAACACCCCTGAACTGAAGACGTCGCTGGGTACGCAAAACAACACACGAAGCACTCTGAAGATCATTGACCTCATATCCGCCATGCTCGATAGTCGACGTTTAAGAGCATGAACACAATCAGCCACCAGCAATCCAAAAGCAAGCACCTGAGCAGTCATCGTCCTCCGCAAAGCAACGCCACCACGCACAACAGTGAGTAGCAGACAACACAACTGAAGAACAGAAGACGCCAGAGCACACAACCAGTAGACAAATCCAATCCCCGTGAACCTTACAAAACCCGAGGTGAGATGTATCGATATCGTTTTGAGTCATACACATGCTCACTATACTGATCTTTCCGTTACCGATTTTGTTCTCTTTTCTCGTTGACATGTGCCGGCATCCCCGTAATATATGCATTTATGTCTGGCCAGACGATGATGAATGTCGTCACACCGAGAGGGCCCTAAGAATATCTCTTCATCATCGAAGAAGCAAACTCCACTCTCGAGCTATCTAGTCCATTGTCAAACTTTTCGATGAACTTGCAAGTTGTTGTTATAATCACCGTGTTACAGATGACGTTTGAACAACCCCAAAGTCCACCGTACGGTAATAACTGACTACGATACTCTCATGGTCTAAGAAACTAAAACACACGTTAACACTCCGTGTTATAATTTTGAAGTATAACAAACAAGTTTGGATCGATTCAATATGAACGTTCTTCCAACGTCATATTCTCAATGTTGTTTTAGGACTATCGTTACACTTAACGATATCCTAAAATCCGGAAAACATAATCACTAACAACACTTGAGCTAGTCTTATAGGCAAGATTAGGAAGCTAATTTTACCGTTCATTATTCCACACGTGCATATGAGTTTTGACTGAATTGCATATTCCGGGATTATAGTAGTTATAGCACAAAATATAAACTCTTAATTATGAACATGAAAATATAATAATACAATATTACTGTCGCTAGGGCATATATCCAAGGGGAGAAAGCTTGGCAATGATGCCTCCGCAATGAATTTGTCCGATAAGACACAATTGAAATGATCAAGTATCTTAGTGAGCGACTGAATCTCATGAGCCTACTCAACCACGGAGCGGTCATCGGTCATCTTATAGTCATGATATTATTCCATGATATACAATTCAATTCTTACGTCTCAGACCCCAGACTTGGCCTCAAGTGCACCCCGCATATCTTTATTGACCATGATGGTCATGAAGGGATCGACAATCTTCTCGCCAAAAACACTCAGAACAGCACCTCGAAAGAGGATGTTCGTAGACTGGAAAGCTTGCTCCTGTTCAGCAGTAAGCTCTACCTTTGGCTTGCCCTTAGAGGCGTGAAAACAATTCATGGTGGTAAGCCAAAGAACTGCCCCTGCATGCCACCTCGTATAATTCACACCCTCAAACGTAGCAGACTTGAAAGTTGCAGCAATGCAATTGGAGAAAATTGCCTACACATATCAAGTTTTTATATTGTTAAATAATTAGGAATTTTTTGTTTAGTTTAATCCAGAAAAACAATAGGTAAAAGATGATCAACATGATAGAGAGAATAATTGAGACATGCAAAAGATTGTTGAAACTAGTTGTGCAATCGAGATCAAGTAACATATCTGTATGGATTGCTACTAGTAGTACTCGAAACCCTAATCCTAACAAAGAGGACAAGATGACATACAGAGCAGCGGCAGAAGATGCAGATGTGCCAATTGTCATGTCGCCGAAAAGGTTGTTGACGTCGGGAATAAGTCGTCCCTGGGGAACTCGTCGTCGTCATTCGCAGCCACGTTGAAGAAGAATTCAGCAGTCATGCAAGGGCACTCCCCACAAATCCGACCGCCTCTCTCCCGTACCAGATCACAAGAGGCGGGGCTTCGGAGGTGTGTTGTCTCATTCCCCGGTGCATGCCGAGGAGCGAGATGGAAAAGAAGTAGGCGACGCAAGATTCTGGAACGAGACGAGGAGTTGTGTATTCTGCCTGTAGAGGAGCAACCTCTTATATAGGAGAGATGAAACCAACCCCTCATTAGTAGAAGTGCAACGGACGCAATAAACATCACTAATTGTTCAGTTTGTTCTCTCATTTATGCGTTAATTGTTTCAACTTCTTTCTTGCGTGACAAAAATAAAGCAGCACATACACGTGGCATAGGCCCTAGCTCGGCTTGACTCGATCACGAAACAAGATACGCACGTGAGGCGTGGCGGGCGGAGCAGGAGCGCGCATGTATGTGCTCTCTTCTCAAGCTCTTAGTGGTATGTGGAACAACTCCCCTTATAAGTTGGCCTCACACACTCTCCACTAGCCGGGTGTGGCTAAACTTTTCACACCACCTTGTCATTCATGAATGGGTCTCATGGGTCTCTGGGATTTACAATAATTTATTAGTAGAAAAATCTGAATTATTATGTGGGCTAGGCCCAATAATTTCAACAATATGATGTTTATCTTTGGCCGTGTTGGACTTGTTGAATTTGTGCATCATGTTATGTATAGGCTGGACATTCTTTGAATGCGGTTATATCATCTCGGTATATCAATTCAATTCGATGTTCTTTATTGAAAAAATCTCTCAACGAAGGCAAGACGCTTAATTCTGCACGCGCATCACGCAGAGTCATTACAGCCATACATTGTTCTGCGCAAACGGAGGCCAGGAGGGAAAACAGCAGCACAATCAAAAGCGCGGTTCAGGGAGCGCAAATGCGCAATTTTCCCATCCTCTAGTGCCCATAATATTTAATAACTTATTCTTATGCAAGTCTTGGTAAATGAATAAGAAGAATCAGGTAGCATGTCATACAAGGTACGTACATCTGTACTACTACTAGAGCTTTTCAGCTGGAAAACATATCTATACCGGCACGGTTTATACAACCTCCCATCATATCATAACTTAACATCTCCAGCGCCTGAAGCGCTCCGCATGTCACCGATCCCTCCATCACCATCATCATCATCAGCAGCAGCAGCAGCAGCAGCAGCGACGTTACATACATAGGTACACGGCTAAGGGCCAGCCATGTCGACTCTCACTTCATGATCGGGGGAGAGGCGTAGGGGCCGTTGAGCCAGCCGTTGGCCACCATGCGGTAGGCGGCCTCGGTCATGTGGATGCCGTCCCAGCTCACGTACGCCGACGGGTTGGAGCACACGCTCGCGCCCGCCTCGCCGCACTTCTTCTTCAGGTTGAAGTTGTAGGCGCCCGTCCCTCCGGCGCCGCAGCACGCCTGCAATGCCGTGCTGAAGCCTGCAACGGCCGTCAGGTTCTTCAGTTAGATCATGCCACATGCCAAATAAATCATGCTGATCGTATGGTGATCTTGTGATGAATAACTACTGTCAGCGTGCAACTTTGGACCCATCTTCACATACCGAATTTTCCGGGGCTCACGACGAACTGCATTGCGGCTTTGAAGTAGTCGCCGTACATGATTTTGGTCTTCGGGTACTTCTTCTGAAGCGCGTCGAGCTGCTGCTTGAGCTCCCTGTTGTGGTGGAAGGCCAGACGGTTGTATCTCCGGAGGCACCCCGTGCGCGCGTTGTAGTCGGACTTCTTGCTGCTGTTGTAGAGAGTCAGGTACAACGGGAAGCACCCGATCGGAAGAATTCCAGGCACCAACAGGTCCGTCGCGCCAAGCTCGATCAATTTCTGAAAGAACAATGAAAAAATGAGCGTAAGACTATCAAAATTCCTATATGTTTATGCACGTATAGTGATCTAAACAATTAGTGTACAAAGTAGTACTCCCTCCGTCTTAAAGTTAGTACAAAGTTAAGTCACTTATTTTGGGACGGAGGGAGTATATTCCAAACAGCACAACCGTTTGAAACCGTTATATTATACTGACAAGCTAGTTTAGCAGAGAAGTACGCCCTCTGTAACAGCACAACGTTACAGAAGGTCTTACATTAGTTTACAGAGGGAGTACTAATAACTAATAAGTAACAGCAATGCAACACTGACAGTACTGTAATTTTTGAAGATCTTTTCACTCTCATTGAAGTGTGTGGACTGGACACTAACCAATTTTTTAGAGCCATGTCATGTGACAGCCGTTTCATGATTGCCATGCACATAAAAGATGATTCCTCATCTTCTTTGCCAGCCATGCCCAATCTCTTCATTGTGCAATCATGTCAGATTGACACGAATTCCCCATCGGGACACCACATGTGCCACTACACTAAGCAACAATCTGATGTACTGTGATGGAGCAACTCTATCCGGGACCAAAGTACAGACCCCATGGCATCACGAATATCTATCTGGTGTTTGATTTATGCCGGCGAAAAAAAGACCCCTTTTCCAAACCAGTGTAACAATAGCAGTTTCATGTTAATTGCCCAGTCACAAGATTCTCCACTTGTGAGAAAGATACCAAAAGTGTCACATGGCATCGCCCCTATTTTAATGTCTGCAAATGTTGGTAGGCAACCATCATACTGAGATCCCTAGATCCAATCCAAATCCAATCAAATGTGTATTGGCCCTATCAGTCTATCACTCGCCTACCACCACACCACATTGCAGCCAAAGCTTAGGTAGTGACACTGTGCCTACCTACTAAACGAAACCACTACTCGGAAAAAAAAAACTGAACCAAACTACTCGGTCTCCTAACTGAACACTCCCTTGTAGAACTGAAATCTATATGGTCTCAAGGCAATTCGAGGGCACGGCCCGAATAATCCGTGCCCCCTGATCGTCTCCACGCCGTTTTTTCGGCCGCTCATGCGTTTGTCATGAATTCCACCTTGCCAGCAAACATCCAGGTATGACAGATGTGTGTTTGCCCGGAATTCGCACCCATGACACACTTGCATGATCCCCCTGAAACTGGAATCTTCAAGTACATTGCACACCTGGCGCTACTTTTCTACTTTGGCCATGTGTGTGTGTGCATTCCGTTGGATTTTCTACGGCTTCTATATGATGCAATGCCAAGGTGACCCTACATTTCTACCTCCATGGGTTTTAGTTTCATACCTCGACGCCGTTGGCGATGGCCTTGGCGACCAGCGGCACGTAGGTCTTCACCTCGGAGAAGGCGACGCCGGAGAAGAGAGGAGCGTTGTAGTCGTTCCCCCCGAACTCTCCCACCACGAACAGGGACTTGCTGAAGTAGTCCCTGCACTCTGCAGTTGGCACCACAAAATGAAACTCTGAACTTGAGATCTACTGACGGTAGCATCACATTTCAAGAAGGCTTAAGAGGTCGGCGCCGGACCTTTCTCCGATTTGCAGAGCGACGGCTTCATCTTCTGGAGCCAGCCGATCTGGGTGTTAATGGAGCCGGTGTTCCAGATGCGCTGGTCGATTCCGTGGGCCTTGAAGAAGGAGTACTCCAGCGCCGTGGCGCCCGTGATGGCGAAGTTGGCCCCCTTCTTGAAGTCCTTGCCATGCGCCTGCGACGCCGGCGGCAGGGGCAGCCCGAAGTGCTCGGCTGCAAATTTGACAGAAGATTCCCGTCAATAAAAAGGAAATTTTACACGGCATACAACGTGGTGATGTTCGTTATGCTTGTGAAAAAGACGCATAGCAATTCACAGTCTAGCAATGCAATGGCGTACTAGTCAATTGGCGGTAACAGTAAATCACAAAGTTCTTTCAGTAAAAAAATTCGGTCTGCTTTAGTAGTATATCTTTACATCTTTACAGAGGGAAAAGAAAAGGAGCTTTAATTCGAATCACTACTTTGCTGTGGCAGAGTAGACAATGGAGGCAGCAATAACTCACTGTTGCAAAGCAGCAGCTCTTTTTACAAGCTTATTTTACCACTCAATTTTATCTTATCTTCTTCTCTGAAAGGAGAACTTGGGCCTTTTTTCTACTACCTGATTAGCTTTGCATCAAGAGAAATTTTTTGAACACTCTAGCTGGTTGAGTAGGAGTAGCACGCTAGACAAGAGTCAATTTCATCATGACCAAGGTCAGAGCATGGTCAAACGCTCTAGCTGTGGCTCCAAATCAAGCGCTTTAAAAAACACAGACATTTCCATGGGGTACCTCAAAGCTCATAAAATAAGCTCTACTGCACCAAAAGACCAAGAGGAGAAGGAAAAGGACGGCACGGGGAGCCAGGACGAGCTACAGGCCATCTATCCATCCATCCGGGACGGCGGCCGGCGCAGGAATGCGGGATTCGCGGGCGAAGGGATAGGAGAGGAGAGGAGGGAATGGTAGGTACCGAGGAAGTCGACGACGACGCGGCCGTTGGAGCAGCGGCCGGTGGGGCGGCCGAAGAAGGTCATGCCGTAGGGCGACCGCGCGGTGGTGAGCGACTTGGGGATGCCGTCGACGATGAGGTTGCCGGCGTCGGAGAGCGAATCCCCGAAGCTGAAGACGGCCCCGTACGACTTCTTGGCGTGCCTGGCGTGGGCGCCGCCCGAGAGGCACGCCGCCGCGACGAGGACGAGAAGCAGGCCCCGATGCTCCATTGCCGCTGCCGCTGCTGTGGGTGTGGGTGTCGGCGGGCGACGCGCATGTGCTGCGGGAGAGAGAGAGGGAAAGATGGGATCCTTTGCTTGTGTGGCGCCTGCTTTATAACTGCTGAGGGCTGAGCAGCGTGACCGCGGGGGAGTGAGGTGAGGTGAGGTGAGTGAAGTGTGTGCCGCTGCCGCTGGCGCTGGCCTGTGGCGGGCGGGCGGGCGGGATGCGCGGGCGGCACTGTTCGGCATGACCGACCGGATGACGCTCGCGCTCGCGCGGCCGGCCCAGCTGATCTACTAACCATAAGCAACCAGAAAAACGCGGCAAATCCTATCCTTTTCTGCGGCAAATCCTGTTCATCAATGTCACTCATGCCAAATCCGCGCGACCAAGTTAGGCGCCACCAATTACTGCCGCTTGCCAGTCTGAGACGAGCAGAGGCGACTGTGAGCAGCCGAAGAGTGGACTTTCTTGGCTTGGCTTGGCTACCGCCTCCGTAAAGACGAGCGCTCGTACCAACCAAAGTAACTCCACTATAATAACTCTCCTCCCTGCACCCCGGGCCCCGGTGGTATTTCTCATTCCTGGCGTTGATCATAGGTTCGCAGGCCATAATGAGATGCTGCTACCACCTCTCTCTCTCTCTCTCTCTCTGATATCCTCCGCCATTATTAACCGGATCTGTGCGGAGCCAGGTCCGGCCGTCCAGGCTCGGTCGCAAGGGCGCGCACGGGTCTTGACGCTCGGGGGAAAATGGAGCTCCGGCTAGGCTCCGATCCATGTCGTCTTTTTTACTTGCATGGCAGCACCGGTCCCTGTCGTCGTCGTCGTCGTCGTCGTCTTGATGACCTCGAGGTTACCTTCCGCGCCCGTTTCTTGTTGAACCGCCCATTAATTGGCGCCCAGGCCTTCGAGTCGGCGCCCTCGTGGTTTCCCTGAATCGCGCAAGCTTTCTCTTTGCCCCTGTGTCCAGTGTGCGTGCGCGCGGTAGCATAGTACGTTTTGGAGATTCCTGGCTCGCGGCCTCTGCCGTCGGATCGGCTTCGACCTGATCCGGGCCGTTCGATTGGAACGTGCTGCGTCCAGTTTTCAGCGCTCACGGGTCCAGCATGCGGGCTTCATTAGTTTTCTAATGACGGAGTTTAGGGTTTAGGCGGCTTATTATTATGAGTTGTGGCACTCCATCCTCGCCATGACGCCAACGACACTCTGTACCAACCTGGTCGGCACCCAGCACCCACGTCTCACCAAGTGAGTGAGTGATCTGCCAGAGCATGAGGCCAACTCCAAGACGCGACCCCATCTGTTCACACGTGTCCGTTTTAGATAAAACGGACGAATAGCGTGGCCCAACGTGCGGCCTCAAACGGACAAATGTCCGGATTCCGTCCGTTTTTGACTCATTCCCGGTCCAAACTTGCGCTCGGTTTGAGGTGAAACGGATGCGCGCGGACGGCCTGGACGCACGTCCTTGTCCCCCCTGGCCCGCCTGTCGGGGACACTAACAGTCCCTCCGCTCCCCACGCTTTCATCCTCTCTCTCCCGCCCCGCCCCGTCGCCGGCGTCGCCGCTATTCTCCGGCCGCCTCCTCACCGTGCAGCCCCCGGCCATCCCTACCAAACCACGTCTCGACATGGCTGCCACCACGCCCGCGCTTTGGCCGTAGTTTTGGCCGTCGATTGGAGGTTTGGCTGTCACCGTCTTTGCCGGTCGCAGAGGGGAGACGACCGCCGGCAACGTACCACGGCGGCCTCGGCAGCTTCCGACGAGAGCTCCAAAGCGGCCAGTAGCCGGCCGGCAACCACCCCTGCTGCGTCGAGGTGATCATCGCGGCCTCTTCGCCACCACGCCCGCGAGGTGTTCGGCATTTTCCCCACAAAGGTATGGACAGTGGAGACGAGTTTTTCTTCCATCACTTCCTTTGTTCATCGGATGATTCGTCGTCGGATGATGAAGATCTCGTGGTGGCTGCACTGGTCGTTCACGACCACATTCAACGGCAGCTTCCTCGGTACAGGGGGTCAGTCCCTGGCCATGCTCCCAACCTGAACCGCAACAGGAAGAGAGGCCACGCCCTGCTCTATGCCGATTACTTTGCCAACACCCCGCTCTTCAAGTCGGATAAATTCCGTCGCCGTTTTTGAATGGCAAGGCATGTGTTCAATCATATCCGAGAGGGAGTGGTTGCTCATGACCCATACTTCGAGTGCAAGACGGATGCCCTTGGCAAGCTTGGATTCTCCTCTTACCAGAAATGCACCGCGGCCATCCGCATGCTTGCATATGGAATTCCAGGCGATCTGGTGGATGAGTATGTGCATATGAGTGAGACAACATGTATGATGTCAATGTACAAGTTTTGCCCGGCTGTGATCGAGGTGTTTGGCCAAGAGTACTTGAGACAGCCAACTGCCGCTGATACAGAGAGATTGTTGGCGACCAACGCAACTAGAGGCTTTCCAGGCATGCTTGGCAGCATAGATTGTATGCACTGGGAGTGGAAGAACTGTCCATTTGCTTGACAGGGCCAGTACAAAGGGCATGTCAAGGCGTGCACTGTCATATTAGAAGCGGTGGCATCACATGATCTTTGGATATGGCATTCTTTCTTCGGCATGGCAGGTTCTCACAATGATATCAACGTGCTACAGCGTTCTCCAGTCTTCGCGAGGCTTACAGAAGGCCACTCCCCACCTGTCAACTTTGAGATCAACGGCCACCAGTACAACAAGGGATACTATCTAGCAGATGTTATATATCCTCAGTGGTCAACTTTTGTGAAGACAATCTCGAAACCCCAAGGTGAGAAGAGAAAGAGATTTGCCAAATGCAAGAGAGTGTTAGAAAGGATGTGGAACGTGCTTTTGGTGTGCTTTAATCCCGATGGGGTATCGTTCGAAACCCTGCACTGTCATGGGATGAAAGAAAGCTTTGGGAGGTGATGACTGCTTGTGTGATCATGCACAACATGATCGTCGAGGACGAGCGTGATGAGAGTATCTTCGACTAAGGATTTGATTATCAAGGTGAAAATATTGAGCCCCCGCACTAAGACCCAGCCACATTTGAACACTTTGCCCAATTCCACCGTGAGATGCGTGATTGACACACTCATTTGAATCTTCAAAATGACTTGGTAGAGCACGTGTGGATCACATTGGCGACCAATAGATGTATTGGTCCATTTTATGTTCAGTGTAGACAATTTCGATTTGGTTGTAAAACTATTTTAATTTTCAGACAAACATTTGGGTTGTAAAACTAGTTTTGATGAAAATATAGGTATTTTTGGCCGCGACGGACAGGATGGGGCAAAGGGATGGGGTCGCGCGCTGGGCGCACGGCCACCGCATCCCAACCTCCCAGGACATGCCCGGACACGACCCCAAATCCCTACCCAAACGGACATAATCCAAACAAAACGGACGTCCGTTTGAGGTCGCACGGTAGAGTTGGCCTAAGTCGGCACATGCATGCGAGACGGGTTTGTCAGCGTCAGCGTGACGTCACTGCGAGCAACTATTGTTTTCTAGGATCAGGATTTCAGATGCCTGGCCAACAAAGTGCGTGTACACAGAAATAAAATAAACACATTTCAATGTGGAGTACTTCCTCCGTCTCATAATATAAGACGTTTTTTGACACAATAGTGCTTATTTACTTTGAACTGTGATTACACTGCTCTGTGTTGGCGTTAGGTAAGCCCTGGACAAGGCACTCGATCAAAGTCAACAACAGTTGCCTTGCGCCAACTCCATGCGTCCAGCATTCGACTGGCCCCATGCATGGCTTGCCATTGCCTGCCCCAATGCGCCCACGGGCCACAGCTCATCTCGCCTCATCCGGACGAGCACGATGGCAGCCACTGATAAAAGGGCGCCGCGCGCGGTTGTTGAGCCATAACTATTAGGGTTGCTCGCGGCGCCAAGCTGCGCGTGCGAGTGTGTATATCCTCCCCACGCAGCGCAGTGGCCACACTCCACTCCACACATGCCACCAGAGCCAGAGCTTCTGCGTTTGGGAGGGAATGGAAGATGGCAAACACTTGGTACTGTGCACGCGCGCCACTCTGAAGACTGTACAACACAGAGTACAGTAGTATGCATTTTTTTTTATTACACGAAAAATGGAAAATGTATGTTGGTGGTAACTCGGAAGTAGTGTTGTCACCCTTCTTTCTTTTGTACAGCTTCGGCGCCGAGTACTTGCACGTCACAGCCATGAATGCTTGTAGGAGCAGGACGCATGCATGCATGCACTGGCTGCTAAATGCAAAACCATTAGGATATACTCCGCGGCGACCATGTGATGCCGATAGTGGCGGTGGATCCTTGTCTAACCATCACACGGCTCTGAAGACCCACGCACATGGCCGCCACACGTACCACCTTTTCCTCTTCCTTGCGACCTCAGAAAAGAATGACATACGGGCCAGCGTCGTAAAGAAAGCACCACTGCACGAAATTGTGCGCGAGGGTAGATCGCGCCTTGCTCCAGTTACACAGGAGGTTAACTCAAAGAACACAAGGTACTAAGCTCCGCTGTCTCCTGGGCGACGTCACTAGGGCGTGTTTATTGTGCACAAGGTTCGCAAATTATTCTCCTCGCCTCTTGTTCGTTGAGCCTAATGATGATCTAACCTACGCAGAGTTAATGAGAATGTTGTCGTCCAGCGAAGGAGGATGCATGCCCTGATGGGACACCGCACCAAATCGTGAAGGTGCATCAGTGAAGCCGAAGGCGATGCACGTCTCTTGCCGCCCTACATTCACTGCCACGTTGTAGTGCACTGCTAGAATAACAAGTGGGAAATCAGAGGAGTTATCTACTTTTGGACACGGGCAGCATGCTCTTATTAACTAGTCGTGCATGTGAGGTCAACCAAACTCGCATACTGATCAATGCGTGCGTGGAGGATGCAACATGCGCGCATGGCCTGGCTGCAAATCGTACTGACACCATCACAACACTCGAGATCACGGCGTCCATTTTATTTATTTGCAGTGGCCAGTGGAAGATACTGTACATTACAAATTGGATTAGCCAGCTGATTACTGAGCGGAGGACACCATTGTCAGGAACTCAACGGCTAGTGCGCGTCTTTACAGGAGAATTTCACCGCGGCAGTGCCTACTGGCTAACACTAGGCTAAAATTAGCAGGATTTAGTGGTTGGAGCTGCTCAGCACTTTGATTAGGTGTTTACCCAAAAACCATGCATGCAGCCACCAGCCTGGAACGGAATCGATTCCTACGCGCAGCAGCGATAACAAACGGGGGTCCTTTTTCCCATGTGCGTTCGTGCGGGCCTTGATCGATCGCCAGCAAAAAAGACGTGAATAATGCTCGGTGCATACCGCAAAATGCTACATTCGGCGGTAGCAGTGGGTGAGCCCGATCCATCAGCCTGCAGTCTTTTTCTTGGACCATTGGAAACTTCCAAAATGTTGGAAAAGAGGAAATAATTGGGGTGTGAGAGGGGCTAGATCCCAGACGGCCGGGTTTTGTTTGTTTATTTATTTATTTCTGGGGGCAGTGTTGTGTTGTGTTGGTACTTTTGGTTGGATTGGTGGTTTGGCCGGTGCTTACTGGGTTTGTTGTTCTGGTTAAGTGTCATGATCAGGAATTAAGGATGTTACATGTTGGTTACATTGTCACACATTCTTTACCCTTTTATTGACAGCGATGCAGTCCAAACAACAACCCCTAGAAGGGGAAAAGGGTTGTTTCGATATCATAAAATGTTTTTTGGCGGAAATCTTGTGCACAAGTATGTGTAACTCGAATGTGAGGAAAAACACCTATGGTCCGCTGTCACCCTCTAGGGCGACTCGGGTGGTAGCGCTCGTCCCTACCGCCAATGCTCCCCCCTCCCCCCTCCCACTAGAAGAAAATAGGGCTTTGGTCCAGGCCGGGTCAGCCCATTAGTCCCGGTTCAGTCCAGAACCGGGATCAATGAGGGCATTGGACCCGGTTCGTGAGATCAGGGGGTCGGCCGGGCCACGTGGGTTATTGGTCCCGGTTCATCTGGATCTTTTGGTCCCCGTTGGTGGGACGAACCGGGACCAATGGGCCTCGCTCCTGGCCCACCATCATTGGTCCCGGTTGGTGGCTTGAACCGGGACCAAAGGCTCCCCTTTAGTCCCGGTTCATGTCACCAACCGGGACCAATGAGGTGCCTAAATATACCCCCTCGCGTAAGAGCAGAGCACACTGCTCTGTTTTTTTCTGGCCGACGGGGGGAGGGCTTGGTGGTGCTCTAGCTCACCTCCTATGCACATAAGGTGTTCGATGGAATGCCCGAGCTACACTACTTAAGCTTTCTCCTCTTCAAGCTCGACCTCCAAGCTCCATTTTCTTCAATATTTGTCTAGGTTTAGCGGTCCGTCACGCCCCATCCCCGTCTTCACCGTCGTCGATCACCCGCGCCGAGCTCATCGCCGGCACCACCGTGGTGAGCCTCTTGTTCTTATCTTCTTTCTGAAAGGAAAAATATTCTTACTTGTATGTTTACATAGATACTTGTATTATTTTCTCACTTTTATTATTGCATCTTATATAGTGCGATGGTTTTGATATCCGCCCCCGTCGGCCCTCGTCCTGTCTATGATTCGGATGTGGTATATATATTATCTTTATAACTATTGGTTCAATTATTGTTTATGAAAATTATGCCGACCAACGTGACATAGATTTTATTTATGTAGGATGTATGTGAATCGGAAATGCCAACCGACCCTATTGTCGAGAGGTTAAATTTAGTTGAAGAAAACAATTTATTGAAGGAAAAAAAAAAAAAAATTAAGGAGGCGAAGATGATATTGGAGTTGCATGTTGCGAATGTCGTCGATGATCACAAGATCAAGATGGATGCAATGCGCTTGAAGATTAGAAAGATTAGAAAATATGCCATTCATACCGAGGCTTGGTATCATTATGCCGTTGGATCAATTGTTACCTTGGTTGCGATTATGATCGCATTTGTTTTCGCATTGAAATGTTTTACATAGTTTCAATATATGGTTTAATTAATTAGATGCTCTGGAGAGCTATATGTTGTTAGATGAGAACTCTGCATGCACTTTGGTTTTAATGTGATGATGAACTTCTATTAATTTGGACACTTAATTATATATAATGCACGCAGATAAACCGGCAATGGATGTACGGTGACAGACACACCTCCGAGTACATTAAGGGCGTGCATGAGTTTCTCAATGCGGCTGAGGCAAACAAGCAGAATGGTTTTATGTGTTATCCATGCACTGAATGTGGGAATACGAGGTCTTACTCTAACCGGAAAATCCTTCACTCCCACCTGCTTTACAAGGGTTTCATGCCACACTATAATGTTTGGACGAGGCACGGAGAAATAGGGGTTATGATGGAAGACGACGAAGAAAAAGAGTACGATGACAACTATGTGCCCCCTGAATACGGTGATGCTGCAACGGGGGGAGCTGGTGAAGATGAAGAGGAACCAGACGATGTGCCCAATGATGCTGCAACGGGTGAAGCTGCTGAAGATCAAGAGGAACCAGACAATGTGCCCGATGATGATGATCTCCGCCGGGTCATTGTCGATGCAAGGACGCAATGCGAAAGTCAAAAGGAGAAGCTGAAGTTCGATCGCATGTTAGAGGATCACAAAAAAGGGTTGTACCCCAATTGCGAAGATGGCAACACAAAGCTCGGTATCGTACTGGAATTGCTGCAGTGGAAGGACCCAATGCTGTGGCTGACAAAGGATTTGAGAAGCTACTGAAAATATTGAAGAAGAAGCTTCCAAAGGATAATGAATTGCCCAACAGTACATATGCAGCAAAGAAGGTCGTATGCCCTCTAGGATTGGAGGTGGAGAAGATACATGCATGCCCTAATGACTGCATCCTCTACCGCGGTGCATACAAGGATCTGAACGCATGCCCAGTATGCGGTGCATTGCGGTATAAGATCAGATGAGATGACCCTGGTGATGTTGACAGCGAGCCCCCCAGGAAGAGGGTCCCTAAGCAACCCGGCAACGACATTGATGTGTACCTAAGGCCATTAGTTGAAGATTTTTTACAGCTGTGGAATAGAAACGGTGTACGTACGTGGGATGAGCACATACAGGAGGAATTTAATCTATAGGCGTTGCTGTTCGTGACCATCAACGATTGGCCCGCTCTCAGTAACCTTTCAGGACAGACAAACAAAGGATACCATGCATGCACACACTGTTTAGATGATACTGAAAGTATATACCTGGACAAATGCAGGAAGAATGTGTACCTGGGCCATTGTCGATTTCTTCTGACCAACCATCAATGTCGAAAGAAAGGCAAGCATTTCAAAGGCGAGGCAGATCACCGGAAGAAGCCCGCCATGCGTACCGGTGATCACGTACTTGCTATGGTCAATAATTTACACGTAATCTTTGAAAAGGGTCCCGGCGGACTAGCTGTTCCGAATGACGCTGAGGGACACGCACCCATGTGGAAGAAGAAATCTATATTTTGGGACCTACCCTACTGGAAAGACCTAGAGGTCCGCTCTTCAATCGACGTGATGCACGTGACGATGAACCTCTGCGTGAACCTGCTAGGCTTCTTGGGCGTGTATGGGAAGACAAAAGATACACCTGAGGCACGGGAGGACCTGCAACATTTGCACGAAAAAGACGGCATGCCTCTGAAGCAGTATAAAGGTCCTGCCAGCTACGCTCTGACGAAAGAAGAGAAAGAAATCTTCTTTGAATGCCTGCTCAGTATGAAGGTCACGACTGGCTTCTCGTCGAATATAAAGGGAATAATAAATATGCCAGAGAAAAAGTTTCAGAACCTAAAGTCTCATGACTGCCACGTGATTATGACGCAACTGCTTCCGGTTGCATTGAGGGGGCTTCTACCGGAAAACGTCTGATTAGCCATTGTGAAGCTATGTGCATTTCTCAATGCAATCTCTCAGAAGATGATCGATCCAGAAATCGTACCAAGGCTAAGGAGTGATGTGGCGCAATGTCTTGTCAGTTTCGAGCTGGTGTTCCCACCATCCTTGTTCAATATCATGACGCACGTCCTAGTTCATCTAGTCGACGAGATTGTCATCCTGGAGACCGTATTTCTACACAATATGTTCCCCTTTGAGAGGTTCATGGGAGTCCTACTTCTGTCATTAAGTCTCTCTATATAGCTCAGCTCTTTCATTGCATGTATTTATAATTATCCTCACTATATTATGCAGATTGAAGATCGCCGAATTGAAGAAAATACAAGTCGGTGATATTGGGTTCATTAACACATATCTCATAGATGCAACTGAGGTTAAATTTCATGCCATAGATACCGAGGCCAACTTGCTACGATCGTTGGTAATAAATGAAAACAAAGATATAATACTCTTTCCTTACAACTTCAAGTGAGTGTTATTGTCTTGTGCGTATTCAGTTTCCCTTATATATTAGTCAAGGTTATAGTAATGTAATTGATGAGTTATGCATGCGTGTGCAGTTTCCACTATATTATCCTAGAAATTAAGCTTGAGCAGGGACTAGTAACCGTTTTAGACTTAAGATGAAAAGATCCCCAGGACTATGCGGACATGACTCAAATGCTCGAGAAGTAAGTTAAATCGATCATTATCCACCATATCAACAACTTTGTTCATTTCCTGATATATCAAGTAATTGTTTTCTTTATCTGGCAGGGTTTGGAAAAAAATCACCAAAAAAGTTTCAGGACTCCCGAAGAAGCTGCAATTTAGACACCCGAAAGTAAGTACTATAGTAGCATGTTCCGCGCATCTTCTATTGATTCAAGCACTAGTTTCATCAATACCATTTGGCATTCTTGCTTATCAATTTGATTGACCTCTATTTCTTGTAAAGTGGTTGTGCCAGGAACAAGGGAATGATTTCTGTGGATACTACGTTTGCGAGTCCATCCGCCACACGACCTGTGAACGGGGCTACTCTGACGAACAATATGAAGTACGTAAATAATAACATTCACAATTTTATTTTATTACCATCATTTGTGTTGAGTTTCATTCATTCATATATATATATATATATATATATATATATATATATATATATATATATATGTATTGACCCCCTTCTTCAAATTAGATGTTTCGGAAGCGGGATGAACTCCTAGTACCAGCTCGCATGCGAGCAATTCAAGAGGAATTAGCGATATTCTTTCTTGACCACGTGATCGCTGAAGACGGAGAATACTATGTGGACCATGAGTCCATATGTTAGGAGATTATATTTGTAAGAGATAATTATTG
>NC_041392.1:520363205-520388747 GCF_002162155.2 Triticum dicoccoides | reverse complement strand
GTACGTAAATAATAACATTCACAATTTTATTTTATTACCATCATTTGTGTTGAGTTTCATTCATTCATATATATATATATATATATATATATATATATATATATATATATATATATATATTGACCCCCTTCTTCAAATTAGATGTTTCGGAAGCGGGATGAACTCCTAGTACCAGCTCGCATGCGAGCAATTCAAGAGGAATTAGCGATATTCTTTCTTGACCACGTGATCGCTGAAGACGGAGAATACTATGTGGACCATGAGTCCATATGTTAGGAGATTATATTTGTAAGAGATAATTATTGTATATATGTAGCCGGTAGTGTCGGATAGATATACGAGAACTTGTTGTTCGACCAATCTCTTGGAGAAGGAGGTGTGGTCGATATCACTTCTCTCTGTATGCATATATGTGATGGGGAACGTAGCAGAAATTCAAAATTTTCCTACGTGTCACCAAGATCTATCTATGGAGAGACCAGCAACGAGAGGAAGGAGAGTGCATCTACATACCCTTGTAGATCGCTAAGCGGAAGCGTTCAAGAGAACGGGGTTGATGGAGTCGTACTCGTCGTGATCCAAATAACCGATGACCAAGTGCCGAACGCACGGCACCTCCGCGTTCAACACACGTACAGCCCGGTGACGTCTCCCATGCCTTGATCCAGCAAGGAGAGAGGGAAAGGTTGAGGAAGACTCCATCCAGCAGCAGCACAACGGCGTGGTGGTGGTGGAGGAGCGTGGCAATCCTGCAGGGTTTCGCCAAGCACCACGGGAGAGGAGAAGGACTTGGGAGAGGGGAGGGCTGCACCAGAACATTGGTATGGCTGCCCTCCCACCCCCCACATATATATAGGGGCAAGGGAGAGGGGGGAGGCGCAGCCTTGGCCCTTCCTCCAAGGAAGGGTGCGGCTAGGAGGAGTCCCTCCTCCCCAAGGCACCTCGAAGGTGCCTTCCCCCTTTAGGACTCTTCCTTTCCTTATCCCTTGGCGCATGGGCCTCTTGGGGCTGGTGCCCTTGGCCCATATAGGCCAAGGCGCACCCCCTTACAGCCCATGTGCCCCCCCGGGGCAGGTGGCCCCATCCGGTGGACTCCCGGGACCCTTCCGGTGGTCCCGGTACAATATCGGTGACCCCGAAACTTGTCCGGTGACCAAAACATGACTTCCCATATATAAATCTTTACCTCCGGACCATTCCGAAACTCCTTGTGACATCCGGAATCTCATCCAGGACTCTGAACAACATTCGGTAACCACATACAAACTTCCTTTATAACCCTAGCGTCATCGAACCTTAAGTGTGTAGACCCTACGGGTTCGGGAGACATGCAGACATGACCGAGACGTTCTCCGGTCAATAACCAACAGCGGGATCTGGATACCCATGTTGGCTCCCACATGTTCCACGATGATCTCATCGGATGAACCACGATGTCAAGGACTTAATCAATCCCGTATACAATTTCGTTTGTCTATCGGTACGATACTTGCCCAAGATTCGATCGTCGGTATCCCGATACCTTGTTCAATCTCGTTACCGGCAAGTCTCTTTACTCGTTCCGTAACACATCATCCCGTGATCAACTCCTTGGTCACATTGTGCACATTATGATGATGTCCTACCGAGTGGGCCCAGAGATACCTCTCCGTCACACGGAGTGACAAATCCCAGTCTCGATTCGTGCCAACCCAATAGACACTTTCGGAGATACCCGTAGTGTACCTTTATAGCCACCCAGTTACGTTGTGACGTTTGGCACAGCCAAAGCACTCCTACGGTATCCGGGAGTTGCACAATCTCATGGTCTAAGGAAATGATACTTGACATTAGAAAAGCTTTAGCATACGAACTACACGATCTAGTGCTATGCTTAGGATTGGGTCTTGTCCATCACATCATTCTCCTAATGATGTGATCCCATTATCAACGACATCCAATGTCCATGGTCAGGAAACCGTAACCATCTATTGATCAACGAGCTAGTCAACTAGAGGCTTACTAGGGACATGGTGTTGTCTATGTATCCACACATGTATCTGAGTTTCCTATCAATACAATTCTAGCATGGATAATAAACGATTATCATGAACAAGGAAATATAATAATAATCAATTTATTATTGCCTCTAGGGCATATTTCCAATAGTCTCCCACTTGCACTAGAGTCAATAATCCAGTTCACATCGATATGTGATTAACACTCAAGGTCACATCCCCATGTGACTAAAGCGCAAAGAGTTTACTAGAGTGAATAATCTAGTTCACATTTACCATGTGATTAACACTCGATGAGTTCTGGGTTTGATCATGTTATGCTTGTGAGAGAGGTTATAGTCAACGGGTCTGAACCTTTCAGATCCGTGTGTGCTTTACAAATCTCTATGTCATCTCCTAGATGCAGCTACCACGTTCTATTTGGAGCTATTCCAAATAACTGTTCTACCATACGAATCTAGTTTACTACTCAGAATAATCTGGATTAGTGTCAAAGTTTGCATCGGCGTAACCCTTTACGACGAACTCTTTTACCACCTCCATAATCGAGAAAATTCCTTAGTCCACTAGTTACTAAGGATAACTTTGACCGTTGTCCTGTGATCCATTCTTGGATCACTCTTGTACCCCTTGACTGACTCATGGCAAGGCACACTTCAGGTGCGGTACACAGCATAGCATACTGTAGAGCCTACGTCTTAAGCATAGGGGACGACCTTCGTCCTTTCTCTCTATTCTGCCATGGTCGAGCTTTAAGTCTTAACTTCATACCTTACAACTCAGGCAAGAACTCCTTCTTTGACTGATCCATCTTGAACACCTTCAAGATCATGTCAAGGTATGTGCTCATTTGAAAGTTCCATTAAGTGTTTTGATCTATCCTTATAGATCTTGATGCTCAATGCTCAAGCAGCTTAATCCAGGCTTTCCATTGAAAACACTTTCCAAATAACCCTATATGCTTTCCAGAAATTCTACGTCATTTCTGAATGTCAACAACATATACTCATCAGAAATTCTATAGTGCTCCCACTCACTTCTTTGGAAATACAAGTTTCTCATAAACTTTGTATACACCAAAATCTTTGATCATCATCAAAGCATACATTCCAACTCCGAGATGCTTACTCCAGTCCTTAGAAGGATTGCTGGAGCTTTGCATACAACCTTTCCTCAAGAAAATCGTCGAGGAAACAATGTTTTGACATCCTATCTGCAAGATTTCATAAATAATGCAGTAATCGCTAATATAATCCCAACAGACTCTTAGCATCGCTACGAGTGAGAAAGTCTCACCATAGTCAACTCCTTGAACTTGTCGGAAAACATCTTAACGACAAGTCGAGCTTTCTTAATGGTGATACTTACCATCATTGTCCATCTTCCTTTTAAAATCCATATGTACCTAACAGCCTTACGACCATCAAGTAGTTCTTCCAAAGTCTACACTTTGTTTTCATATATGGATTCTCTCTCGGATTATATGGCCTCGAGCCATTTATCGGAATCCGGGCCCACCATCGCTTCTCCATGGCTCGTAGGTTCATTGTTGTCTAGCAACATGACTTCCAAGACAGGATTACGTACCACTCTGAAGTAGTACGCATCCTTGTCATCCTACAAGGTTTGGGAGTGACTTGATCCGAAGTCTCATGATCAATATCATAAGCTTCCACTTCAATTGGTGTAGGTGCCACAGAAACAACTCTTTGTGCCCTGCTATACACTAGTTGAAGTGACGGTTCAATAACCTCATCAAGTCTCCACCATCCTCCCACTCAATTCCTTCGAGAGAAACTTTTTCTCGAGAAAGGATCCAATTATAGAAACAATCCCTTATTGCTTTCGGATCTGAGACAGGAGGTATACCCAACTTTTTTGGGTGTCCTATGAAGATGCATTTATCCGCTTTGGGTTCGAGCTTATCAGCCTAAAACTTTTTCACATAAGCGTCGCAGCCCCACACTTTTAAGACATGACAGCTTAGGTTTCTCTAAACCATAGTTCATACGGTGTCATCTCATCGGAATTACGTGGTGCCCTATTTAAAGTGAATGTGGTTGTCTCTAATGCCTAACCCATGAACTATCGTGGTAATTCGATAAGAGACATCATGTTATGCATCATATCCAATAGGGTGCAGTTATGATGTACGGACACACCATCACACTATGGTGTTCCAGGCTGTATTAGTTGTGAAACGATTTCCACAATGTCTTAATTCTGTGCCAAACTCGTATTTCAGATATTCATCTCTATGATCATATCATAGATATTTTATCCTCTTGTCACGACGATCTTTCAACTTCACCCTGAAATTACTTGAACCTTTCAATAATTCAGACTCGTGATTCATCAAGTAAATATACTCAACATCTACTCAAATCATCTGTGAAGAACATAACGATATCCACTATACGCCTCAGCACTCATTGGACTGCACACATCAAAATGTATTTCTTCCAACAAGTTGCTTTCTAGTTCCATTTTACTGAAAACGAGGCTTTCAGTCATCTTGCCCATGTGGTATGATTTGCATGTCTCAAGTGATTCAAAAACAAGTGAGTCCAAACGGTCCATCTGCATGGAGTTTCTTCATGCGTATATACCAATAGACATGGTTCACATGTCTCAAACTTTTCAAAAACGGGCGAGCCCAAAGATCCATCAACATGGAGCTTCTTCATGCGTTTTATACCGATATGACTTACGTGGCAGTGCCACAAGTAGGTGGTACTATCATTACTATCTTTTGGCATGAACATGTGTATCACTACGATCGAGATTCAATAAACCATTCATTTTAGGTGTAAGACCATTGAAGGTATTATTCAAATAAATAGAGTAACTATTATTCTCTTTAAATGAATAACCGTATTGCGATAGTCATAATCCAATCATGTCTATGCTCAACGCGAACACCAAATAACAATTATTTAGGTTTAACACCAATCTCGATGGTAGAGGGAGCGTGCGATGCTTGATCATATCAACATTGGAAACACTTCCAACACATATCGTCAGCTCACCTTTAGCTAGTCTCCGTTCATTCCGTAGCTTTTAGTTCGAGTTACTAACACTTAGCAACCGAACCGGTATCCAATACCCTGGTGCTACTAGGAGTACTAGTAAAGTACACATCAACACAATGTATATCCAATATACTTCTATCGACCTTGCCAGCCTTCTAATCTACCAAGTATCTAGGGTAATTCTGCTCCAGTGGTTGTTCCCCTTATTACAGAAGCACTTAGTCTCGGGTTTGGGTTCAACCTTGGGTTTCTTCACTAGAGCAGCAGCTGAATTGCCGTTTCATGAAGTATCCCTTCTTGCCCTTGCCCTTCTTGAAACTAGTGGTTTCACCAACCATCAACAATTGATGCTCCTTCTTGATTTCTACTTTTATGGTGTCAAACATCGCGAATAACTCAAGGATCATCATATATGTCCCTGATACATTATAGTTCATCATGAAGCTCTAGCAGCTTGGTGGTAATGACTTCGGAGAAACATCATTATCTCATCTGAAAGATTAACTCCCACTCGATTCAAATGATTGTTGTACTCAGACAATCTGAGCACAAGCTCAACAATTGAGCTTTTCTCCTTAGTTTGTAGGCTAAGAAAATCGTCGGAGGTCTTATACCTCTTGACGTGGGCACGGGCCTGAAATCCCAATTTCAGCCCTCGAAACATCTCATATGTTTCGCGACGTTTCAAAACGTCTTCGGTGCCTCAACTCTAAACCGTTTAACTGAACTATCACGTAGTTATCAAAACGTGTATGTCAGATGTTCGCAACATCCACAGACGACGTTCGAGGTTCAGCACACTGAGCGGTGCATTAAGGACATACTGTTGGAAATATGCCCTAGAGGCAATAATAAAAGTATTATTATTATATTTCCTTGTTCATGATAATTGTCTTTTATTCATGCTATAACTGTATTATCCGGAAATCGTAATACACGTGTGAATACATAGACCACAATATGTCCCTAGTGAGCCTCTAGTTGACTAGCTCGTTGTGATCAATAGATAGTCATGGTTTCCTGGCTATGGACATTTGGATGTCGTTGATAACGGGATCACATCATTAGGAGAATGATGTGATGGACAAGACCCAATCCTAAGACTAGCACAAAGATCGTGTTGTTCGTTTGCTAGAGCTTTGCTAATGTCAAGTATCTCTTCCTTTGACCATGAGATCGTGTAACTCCTGGATACCGTAGGAGTGCTTTGGGTGTATCAAACGTCACAACGTAACTGGGTGACTATAAAGGTACACTACAGGTATCTCCGAAAGTATCTATTGTTTTATGCGGATCGAGACTGGGATTTGTCACTCCGTGTAAACGGAGAGGTATCTCTGGGCCCACTCGGTAGGACATCATCATATGCGCAATGTGACCAAGGAGTTGATCACGGGATGATGTGTTACGGAACGAGTAAAGTGACTTACCGGTAACGAGATTGAACAAGGTATTGGATACCGACGATCGAATCTCGGGCAAGTAACATACCGATAGACAAAGGGAATTGAATATGGGATTGATTAAGTCCTTGACATCGTGGTTCATCCGATGAGATCATAGTGGAACATGTGGGAGCCATCATGGGTATCCAGATCCCGCTGTTGGTTATTGACCGGAGAACGTCTCGGTCATGTCTACATGTCTCCCTAACCCGTAGGGTCTACACACTTAAGGTTCGATGACGCTAGGGTTATAAAGGAAGCTTGTATGTGGTTACAGAATGTTGTTCGGAGTCCCGGATGGGATCCTGGACGTCACGAGGAGCTCCGGAATGGTCCGGAGGTAAAGATTTATATATAGGAAGTCCTGTTTCGGCCATCGGGACAAGTTTCGGGGTCATCGGTATTGTACCGGGACCACCGGAAGGGTCCCGGGGGCCCACCGGGTGGGGCCACCTGCCCCCGGGGGCCACATGGGCTGTAGGGGGTGCTCCTTGGCCTACATGGGCCAAGGGCACCAGCCCCTAGAGGCCCATGCGCCAAGATAAAGGAAAAAGGGGAGAGTCCTAAAGGGGGAAGGCACCTCCGAGGTGCCTTGGGGAGGATGGACTCCTCCCCCCTTCCTTAGCCGCACCCCTTTCTTGGAGTAGGGGGCAAGGCTGCGCCTCCCCCTTCTCCCCTGCCCCTATATATAGTGGAGGGGAGGGAGGGCATCCATACCTGAGCCCTTGGCGCCTCCCTCCCTCCCGTGACACCTCCTCCTCTCCCGTAGGTGCTTGGCGAAGCCCTGCAGGATTGCCACGCTCCTCCACCACCACCACGCCGTTGTGCTGCTGTTGGATGGAGTCTTCCTCAACCTCTCCCTCTCTCCTTGCTGGATCAAGGCGTGGGAGACGTCACCGGGCTGTACGTGTGTTGAACGCGGAGGTGCCGTCCGTTCGGCACTTGATCATCGGTGATCTGAATCACGACGAGTACGACTCCATCAACCCCATTCACTTGAATGCTTCCGCTTAGCGATCTAAAAGGGTATGTAGATGCAAACTCTCCTCTCCTTTCTACTCGTTGCTGGTCTCTCCATAGATAGATCTTGGTGATTCGTAGGAAAAATTTTGAATTTCTGCTACGTTCCCCAACAGTGGCATCATGAGCTAGGTCTATTGCGTAGATTCTTTGCACGAGTAGAACACAAAGTAGTTGTGGGCGTTGATGTTGTTCAATATGCTTACCGTTACTAGTCCAATCTTGTTTCGACGGTATTGTGGGATGAAGCGGCCCGGACCGACCTTACACGTACTCTTACGTGAGACAGGTTCCACCATTGACATGCACTTGGTGCATAAGGTGGCTAGCGGGTGCCAGTCTCTCCCACTTTAGTCGGAACAGATTCGATGAAAAGGTTCCTTATGAAGGGTAAATAGCAATTGGCATATCACGTTGTGGTCTTGCGTAGGTAAGAAACGTTCTTGCTAGAAACCCATAGCAGCCACGTAAAACATGCAAACAACAATTAGAGGACGTCTAACTTGTTTTTGCAGGGTATGCTATGTGATGTGATATGGCCAGAAGAATGTGATGAATGATATGTGATGTATGAGATTGATCATGTTCTTGTAATAGGATTCACGACTTGCATGTCGATGAGTATGACAACCGGCAGGAGCCATAGGAGTTGTCTTTATTTTTTGTATGACCTGCGTGTCATTGAAGAACGCCATGTAAACTACTTTACTTTATTGCTAAACGCGTTAGTCATAGAAGTAGAAGTAGTCGTTGGCGTGACAACTTCATGAAGACACGATGATGGAGATCATGATGATGGAGATCATGGTGTCAAGCCGGTGACAAGATGATCATGGAGCCCCGAAGATGAAGATCAAAAGGAGCAAAATGATATTGGCCATATCATGTCACTATTTGATTGCATGTGATGTTTATCATGTTTATGCATCTTGTTTGCTTAGAACGACGGTAGTAAATAAGATGATCCCTTACAACAATTTCAAGAAGTGTTCTCCCCTAACTGTGCACCGTTGCTACAGTTCGTCGCTTCTAAGCACCACGTGATGATCGGGTGTGATGGATTCTTATGTTCACATACAACGGGTGTAAGACAGTTTTACACAGCGAAAACACTTAGGGTTAACTTGACGAGCCTAGCATGTGCAGACATGGCCTCGGAACACGGAGACCGAAAGGTCGAGCATGAGTCGTATGGTAGATACGATCAACATGAAGATGTTCACCGACGTTAACTAGTCCGTCTCACGTGATGATCGGACACGGCCTAGTTGACTCGGATCATGTAATCACTTAGATGACTAGAGGGATGTCTATCTGAGTGGGAGTTCATAAGATGAACTTAATTATCTTGAACATAGTCAAAAGACCCTTTTACAAATTATGTCGAAGCTCGCGCTTTAGTTCCACTGTTTAGATATGTTCCTAGAGAAAATATAGTTGAAAGTTGATAGTAGCGATTATGCGATCAGTAGAAAGCTTATGTCCTTAATGCACCGCTCAGTGTGCTGAACCCCAACGTCGTTTGTCGATGTTGCGAACATCGGACATACACGTTTTGATAACTACGTGATAGTTCAATTAAATGGTTTAAGTAGAGGCACCAAAGACGTTTTTCGAAACGTCGCGGAACATATGAGATGTTTCGAGGGCTGAAATTAGGATTTCAGGCTCGTGCCCACGTCAAGAGGTTTGAGACCTCCGACGATTTTCTTAGCCTGCAAACTAAGGAGAAAAGCTCAATCATTGAGCTTGTGCTCAGATTGTCTGAGTACAACAATCACTTGAATCGAGTGGGAGTTGATCTTCCAGATGAGATAGTGATGTTTCCCCAAAGTCATTGCCACCAAGCTGCTAGAGCTTCGTGATGAACTATAACATATCAGGGATAGATATGATGATCATTGAGGTATTCGCGATGTTTGACACCGCGAAAGTAGAAATCAAGAAGGAGCATCAATTGTTGATGGTTGGTGAGACCACTAGTTTCAAGAAGGGCAAGGGAACAAAGGGATACTTCATGAAACGGCAAATCAGCTGCTGCACCAATGAAGAAACCCAAGGTTGAACCCAAACCCGAGACTAAGTGCTTCTGTAATAAGGGGAACAACCACTGGAGCAGAATTACCCTAGATACTTGGTAGATGAGAAGGCTGGCAAGGTCGATAGAAGTATATTGGATATACATTATGTTAATGTGTACTTCACTAGTACTCCTAGTAGCACCAGGGTATTAGATACCGGTTCGGTTGCTAAGTGTTAGTAACTCGAAATAAAAGCTACGGAATAAACGGAGACTAGCTAAAGGTGAGCTGACGATATGTGTTGGAAGTGTTTCCAAGTTTGATGTGATCAAACATCGCACGCTCCCTCTACCATCAAGATTAGTATTAAACCTGTATGGTTTATTGAATCTCGATCGTAGGGATACACATTTTCATGCCAAAAGATATAAGATAATAATGATAGTACCACTTACTTGTGGCACTGCCATGTAAGTCATAATGGTATAAAATGCATGAAGAAGCTCCATGTTGATGGATCTTTGGACTCACTCAATTTTGAAAAGTTTGAGACATGCGAACCATGTCTATTGGTGTATATGCATGAAGAAACTCCATGCAAATGGACCGTTTGGACTCACTTGATTTTGAATCACTTGAGATATGCAAATCATACCACATGGGCAAGATGACTGAAAAGCCTCGTTTTCAATAAGATGGAACAAGATAGCAACTTGTTGGAAGTAACACATTTTGATGTGTCCAATCCAACGAGTGCTGAGGCATGCAGTGAATATCGTTATGTTCTTACTTCACAGATGATTCGAGTAGATGTTGAGAATATTTACTTGATGAAACACAAGTCTGAATTATTGAATGGTTCAAGTAATTTCAGAGTGAAGTAGAAGATCATTGTGACAAGAGGATAAAATGTCTATGATACGATCATAGAGATGAATATCTGAGTTACGAGTTTTGGCACACAATTAAGACATTGTGGAAATTATTTCGCAATTAATACCGCCTGGAACACCATAATGTGATGGTGTGTCCGAACATCATAGTTGCACCCTATTGGATATGGTGCGTACCATGATGTCTCTTATCGAATTACCACTATCGTTCATGGGTTAGGCATTAGAGACAACCACATTCACTTTAAATAGGGCACCACATAATTCCGATGAGATGACACCGTATGAATTATGGTTTAGAGAAACCTAAGTTGTCGTTTCTTAAAGGTTTGGGGCTGTGACGCTTATGTGAAAAAGTTTCAGGATTAAGCTCGAACCCAAAGCGGATAAAATGCATCTTCATAGGACACCCAAAACAGTTGGGTATACCTCCTAATTCAGATCCGAAAGCAATATGAATTGTTTCTTGAATCGGGTCCTTTCTCGAGGAAAAGTTTCTCTCGAAAGAATTGAGTGGGAGGATGGTGGAGACTTGATGAGGTTATTGAACCGTCTCTTCAACTAGTGTGTGTCAGGGCACAGGGAGTTGTTCCTGTGGCACCTACACCAATTGAAGTGGAAGCTTATGATATTGATCATGAAACTTCGGATCAAGTCACTACCAAACCTCGTGGGATGACAAGGATGCGTACTACTTCAGAGTGGTACGTAATCCTGTCTTGAAGGTCATGTTGCTAGACAACAATGAACCTACGAGCTATGGAGAATCGATGGTGGGCCCGAATTCCGACAAATGGTTAGAAGCCATGAAATCCGAGATAGTATCCATATATCAGAACAAAGCATGGACTTTGGTGGACTTGCCGATGATCGGCAAGCCATTAAGATAAATGGATCTTTAAGAAGAAGACGGACATGGATGGTAATGTCACCATCTATGAAGCTCGACTTGTGGCGAAGTGTTTTTTCACAAGTTCAAGGAGTTGACTACGATGAGATTTTCTCATCCGTAGCGATGCTTAAAGTCCGTCGGATTCATGTTAGCATTAGCTGTATTTATGAAATCTGGCAGATGGATATCAAAACGAGTTTCCTTACCAGTTTTTGTGAGGAAAGATTGTAGGTAATACAATCAGAAAGTTTTTGTCGATCCTAAGGATGCTAAAAGGTATGCTAGCTCCAGCGATCCTTCTAAGGACTGGAGTGAGCATCTCGGAGTTGGAATGTATGCTTTGATGATGATCAAAGATTTTGGATTTATTCAAAGTTTATGAGAAACTTGTATTTCCAAAGAAGTGAGTGGGAGCACTATAGAATTTCTGATGAGTATATGTTGTTGACATATTGTTATGGATCAGAAATGACGTAGAATTTCTAGAAAGCATATAGGGTTATTTGAAAAGTGTTTTTTCAATAGAAAACCTGGATTAAGCTACTTGAGCATTAAGCATCAAGATCTATAAGGATAGATCAAAACGCTTAATGGTACTTTCAAATGAGCACATACCTTGACATGATCTTGAAGGTGTTCAAGATGAACCAGTCAAAGAAGGAGTTCTTGCCTGAGTTGTAAGGTACGAAGTTAAGACTTAAAGCTCGACCACGGCAGAATAGAGAGAAAGGACGAAGGTCGTCCCCTATGCTTAAGACGTAGGCTCTTCAGTATGCTATGCTGTGTACCGCACCTGAAGTGTGCCTTGCCATGAGTCAGTCAAGGGGTACAAGAGTGATCCAAGAATGGATCACAGACAGCGGTCAAAGTTATCCTTAGTAACTAGTGGACTAAGGAATTTTCTCGATTATGGAGGTGGTAAAAGAGTTCGTCGTAAAAGTTACGACGATGCAAGCTTGACACCTATCCGGATAGCTCTGAGTAGAGAGACCGGATACATATAATGGAGCAATAATTTAGAATAGCTCCAAGTAGAACAGTTGTTTGGAATAGCTCCAAATAGAGCGTGGTAGCTGCATCTAGGAGATGACATAGAGATTTGTAAAGCACACACGGATCTGAAAGGTTCAGACCCGTTGACTAAAACCTCTCTCACAAGCAACATGATCAAACATAAAACTCATTGAGTGTTAATCACATAGTGATGTGAACTAGACTACTGACTCTAGTAAACTCTTGGGTATTAGTCACATGGCGATGTGACCTGTGAGTGTTAATCACATGGCGATGTGAACTAGATTATTGACTCTAGTGCAAGTGGGAGACTGTTGGAAATATGCCCTAGAGGCAATAATAAAAGTATTATTATTATATTTCCTTGTTCATGATAATTGTCTTTTATTCATGCTATAACTGTATTATCCGGAAATCGTAATACACGTGTGAATACATAGACCACAATATGTCCCTAGTGAGCCTCTAGTTGACTAGCTCGTTGTGATCAATAGATAGTCATGGTTTCCTGGCTATGGACATTTGGATGTCGTTGATAACGGGATCACATCATTAGGAGAATGATGTGATGGACAAGACCCAATCCTAAGACTAGCACAAAGATCGTGTAGTTCGTTTGCTAGAGCTTTGCTAATGTCAAGTATCTCTTCCTTTGACCATGAGATCGTGTAACTCCTGGATACCGTAGGAGTGCTTTGGGTGTATCAAACATCACAACGTAACTGGGTGACTATAAAGGTACACTACAGGTATCTCCGAAAGTATCTATTGTTTTATGCGGATCGAGACTGGGATTTGTCACTCCGTGTAAACGGAGAGGTATCTCTGAGCCCACTCGGTAGGACATCATCATATGCGCAATGTGACCAAGGAGTTGATCACGGGATGATGTGTTACGGAACGAGTAAAGTGACTTACCGGTAACGAGATTGAACAAGGTATTGGATACCGACGATCGAATCTCGGGCAAGTAACATACCGATAGACAAAGGGAATTGAATATGGGATTGATTAAGTCCTTGACATCGTGGTTCATCCGATGAGATCATCATGGAACATGTGGGAGCCATCATGGGTATCCAGATCCCGCTGTTGGTTATTGACCGGAGAACGTCTCGGTCATGTCTACATGTCTCCCGAACCCGTAGGGTCTACACACTTAAGGTTCGATGACGCTAGGGTTATAAAGGAAGCTTGTTTGTGGTTACCGAATGTTGTTCGGAGTCCCGGATGGGATCCTGGACGTCACGAAGAGCTCCGGAATGGTCCGGAGGTAAAGATTTATATATAGGAAGTCCTGTTTCGGCCATCGGGACAAGTTTCGGGGTCATCGGTATTGTACCGGGACCACCGGAAGGGTCCCGGGGGCCCACCGGGTGGGGCCACCTGCCCCCGGGGGCCACATGGGCTGTAGGGGGTGCTCCTTGGCCTACATGGGCCAAGGGCACCAGCCCCTAGAGGCCCATGCGCCAAGATAAAGGAAAAAGGGGAGAGTCCTAAAGGGGGAAGGCACCTCCGAGGTGCCTTGGGGAGGATGGACTCCTCCCCCCTTCCTTAGCCGCACCCCTTTCTTGGAGTAGGGGGCAAGGCTGCGCCTCCCCCTTCTCCCCTGCCCCTATATATAGTGGAGGGGAGGGAGGGCATCCATACCTGAGCCCTTGGCGCCTCCCTCCCTCCCGTGACACCTCCTCCTCTCCCGTAGGTGCTTGGCGAAGCCCTGCAGGATTGCCACGCTCCTCCACCACCACCACGCTGTTGTGCTGCTGTTGGATGGAGTCTTCCTCAACCTCTCCCTCTCTCCTTGCTGGATCAAGGCGTGGGAGACGTCACCGGGCTGTACGTGTGTTGAACGCGGAGGTGCCGTCCGTTCGGCACTTGATCATCGGTGATCTGAATCACGACGAGTACGACTCCATCAACCCCGTTCACTTGAACGCTTCCGCTTAGCGATCTACAAGGGTATGTAGATGCAAACTCTCCTCTCCTTTCTACTCGTTGCTGGTCTCTCCATAGATAGATCTTGGTGATTCGTAGGAAAAATTTTGAATTTCTGCTACGTTCCCCAACACATAAGCCTTCTAAGAAGCAATGAGGACAATCCTCAGTTTACGGACCTGGTTCGCATAATTGTTACTATCAACTTTCAACTAATTTTTCTCTAGGAACATATCTAAACAGTAGAACTAAAGCGCGAGCTACGACATAATTTTCAAAATCCTTTTTGACTATGTTTAGGATAATTAAGTTCATTTTATGAACTCCCACTCAGATAGACATCCCTCTAGTCATCTAAGTGATTACATGATCCGAGTCAACTAGGACGTGTCCGATCATCACGTGAGACGGACTAGTCAACGTTGGTGAACATCTTCATGTTGATCGTATCTTCTATACGACTGATGCTCGACCTTTCGGTCTTCTGTGTTCCGAGGCCATGTCTGTACACATGCTAGGCTCGTCAAGTCAACCTAAGTGTTTGCATGTGTAAATCTGTCTTACACCCGTTGTATGTGAACGTTGGAATCAAACACCCGATCATCACGTGGTGCTTTGAAACAACAAACTGTCGTAACGGTGCACAGTTAGGGGGAACACCTTCTTGAAATTTTAATGAGGGGTCATCTTATTTACTACCGTTGTTCTAAGCAAACAAGATGCATAAACATGATAAACATCACATGCAATCAAATAGTGACATGATATGGCCAATATCATATTGCTCCTTTTGATCTCCATCTTCGGGGCTCCATGATCATCATCGTCACCGGCATGACACCATGATCTCCATCATCGTGTCTTCTTGAAGTTGTCTCGTCAACTATTACTTCTACTACTACAGCTAACGGTTAGCAATAAAGTAAAGTAATTACATGACGTTTATGTTGACACGCAGGTCATAAATAAATTAAGACAACTCCTATGGCTCCTGCCGGTTGTCATACTCATCGACATGCAAGTCGTGATTCCTATTACAAGAACATGATCATCTCATACATCACATATATCATCCATCACATCCTTTGGCCATATCACATCACATAGCATACCCTGCAAAAACAAGTTAGACGTCCTCTAATTGTTGTTTGCATGTTTTACGTGGCTGCTATGGGTTTCTAGCAAGAACGTTTCTTATCTACGCAAAACCACAACGTGATATGCCAATTGCTATTTACCCTTCATAAGGACCCTTTTCATCGAATCCGACCCGACTAAAGCGGGAGAGACAGACACCCGCCAGCCACCTTATGCAACTATTGCATGTTTGTCAATGGAACCGGTCTCACGTAAGCATACGTGTAAGGTTGGTCCGGGCCGCTTCATCCCACAATACCGTCGAATCAAGATAAGACTAGTAACGGCAAGCATATTGAACAAAATCAATGCCCACAACTTCTTTGTGTTCTACTCGTGCATAGAATCTACGCATAGACCTAGCTCATGATGCCACTAATGGGGAACGTAGCAGAAATTCAAAATTTTCCTACGTGTCACCAAGATCTATCTATGGAGAGACCAGCAACGAGGGGAAGGAGAGTGCATCTACATACCCTTGTAGATCGCTAAGCGGAAGCGTTCAAGTGAACGGGGTTGATGGAGTCGTACTCGTCGTGATCCAAATCACCGATGACCAAGTGCCGAACGCACGACACCTCCGTGTTCAACACACGTACATCCCGGTGACGTCTCCCATGCCTTGATCCAGCAAGGAGAGAGGGAGAGGTTGAGGAAGACTCCATCCAGCAGCAGCACAACGGCGTGGTGGTGGTGGAGGAGCGTGGCAATCCTGCAGGGCTTCGCCAAGCACCACGGGAGAGGAGAAGGACTTGGGAGAGGGGAGGGCTGCACCAGAACATTGGTATGGCTGCCCTCCCACCCCCCACATATATATAGGGGCAAGGGAGAGGGGGGGAGGCTCAGCCTTGGCCCTTCCTCCAAGGAAGGGTGCGGCTAGGAGGAGTCCCTCCTCCCCAAGGCACCTCGAAGGTGCCTTCCCCCTTTAGGACTCTTCCTTTCCTTATCCCTTGGCGCATGGGCCTCTTGGGGCTGGTGCCCTTGGCCCATATAGGCCAAGGCACACCCCCTTACAGCCCATGTGCCCCCCCGGGGCAGGTGGCCCCACCCGGTGGACCCCCGGGACCCTTCCGGTGGTCCCGGTACAATACCGGTGACCCCGAAACTTGTCCGGTGACCAAAACAAGACTTCCATATATAAATCTTTACCTCCGGACCATTCCGGAACTCCTCGTGACGTCTGGGATATCATCCGAGACTCCGAACAACATTCGGTAACCACATACAAACTTCCTTTATAACCCTAGCGTCATCGAACCTTAAGTGTGTAGACCCTACGGGTTCGGGAGACATGCAGACATGACCGAGACGTTCTCCGGTCAATAACCAACAGCGGGATCTGGATACCCATGTTGGCTCCCACATGTTCCACGATGATCTCATCGGATGAACCACGATGTCAAGGACTTAATCAATCCCGTATACAATTCCGTTTGTCTATCGGTACGATACTTGCCCGAGATTCGATCGTCGGTATCCCGATACCTTGTTCAATCTCGTTACCGGCAAGTCTCTTTACTCGTTCCGTAACACATCATCCCGTGATCAACTCCTTGGTCACATTGTGCACATTATGATGATGTCCTACCGAGTGGGCCCAGAGATACCTCTCCGTCACACGGAGTGACAAATCCCAGTCTCGATTCGTGCCCATCCAACAGACACTTTCGGAGATACCCGTAGTGTACCTTTATAGCCACCCAGTTACGTTGTGACGTTTGGCACACCCAAAGCACTCCTACGGTATCCGGGAGTTGCACAATCTCATGGTCTAAGGAAATGATACTTGACATTAGAAAAGCTTTAGCATACGAACTACACGATCTAGTGCTATGCTTAGGATTGGGTCTTGTCCATCACATCATTCTCCTAATGATGTGATCCCGTTATCAACGACATCCAATGTCCATGGTCAGGAAACCGTAACCATCTATTGATCAACGAGCTAGTCAACTAGAGGCTTACTAGGGACATGGTGTTGTCTATGTATCCACACATGTATCTGAGTTTCCTATCAATACAATTCTAGCATGGATAATAAACGATTATCATGAACAAGGAAATATAATAATAATCAATTTATTATTGCCTCTAGGGTATATTTCCAACAATATGTTCATGACGATCTTCTATTTCCTTCGTTTGCTTACTAGCTAGCTAGCGTGTCTAGTCCTCTCTATACGTATGTATAGTACGTAGCGTCGACCAAGCACGGACATAAGAGAGGACACTTCTCTCTATTAATTATAGCTAGCTAACATAATATATGGAACACCTAAATTAATCCCCCAAAACCCCCAACCCCCCACCCTTTCAAAAAAAAAAAACTCCAGCCACAGAAATGCTGACGCGTGGATGCCTATTGGTCCCGGTTGGTGCCACCAACCGGGACCAAAGGCCCTTCTGCCTGGGCTCCGCGCACAGGCCACGTGAAGGCCCATCTGTCCCGGTTCTGAATTGAACCGGGACTAAAGGGACAGGGCATTAGTACCGATCCTTTAGTCCCGGTTCAGGAACCGGGACAAAAGGCCCTTACGAACTGGGACAATAGGCCCCTTTTCTACTAGTGGCCCCCTTCTTGGTCATTGTTGATCGGAGCCGCCGAACAAGCCCGTGTTGTAGGCAGCTGTGGTGGGCCGTCGTCTCTGTCCTTGGTGGTTTCATGGTGCCCCTGGGGCGGGACCCGAAACCCTAGTTGTGGCTTGTTGCACCGCCGCTAGATGAAGTGCTCCTCTTGTTTGCGTCAACGAGTGGTCGACGACTTAGGGTAGGGTGCTCCGCCCATGAGGGCCAATGGTCGTCTCACCATGGGCTCATGGTCTGCTGCACCTGGAGCTCGCGCTTGTCCCAATTAGGGTTGGGGTTCATCGAGTTGAAGAATGGTCACATTCAAGAAGGTTGCACCCGTCTGCTTGTGCTCGAGGGCAAGGGCATGTCGCTGGGGTTGCTCCCTTGCTCGGATACGTTCATGGTAGGGTGTGCTTCGTTCAAAGTGGTCGAACCTGGCCAAGGCCACAGTTTCAAAAGGTAGAAGCTGTCATGGTGTTCTCTCCGGCAAATGCAATTCTTGAAGACTGGTGATTGTGTAGGAGCCTAGGATCTCGGATGCTCGGGCAGCAACTTTGGAACTTAAGTTGCACTATTAAGCTACATAGTTGAGTGATATCATTTATTGAGGAAACCCTCTTACAAAATTCCAGTACTACTATCTCTGTAACTTAACACAGTATAAAATAGTGTCAAAAAGGTCTTATATTCTGATACAGAGGAGGTGTATGAAAGAAAACATAAACAAACAAAAAACACAATGCAAATCGATGTGCAAGGAATACATTATTGTACGCGGCCGACTCACCGCCGCACATGGGCAGATGAGTGGCCAAACCGCATCAAGAAGTTCTAAGAGGATTAGAGAGGAGAGAATTGATGTAATGCGTTGTGTGAATTATCCCAAACCGATGGAAGCAGCCAACACCATGGCCACGCTGCTCGCCGAAGAGCAAACCGTGCAGCGTGCTATCAGATAGTACTACTGGAATTTTGTAAGAGGATTTCCTCAATAGCTGATATCACTCAACCATGTAGCCTTTTTGTTTTTTCACGGGCACTCAACCATGTAGCTTTATTCATAAAGCAGGACGAAAGCAATGCTATCCGAAGTACATTTCAAAGAGAAAAACATCACAATTTTAAAGGCCCTGCAAATTGCTATGACGATATCATAGTGCACGTCAGTGGAGCATGCATGTTGTCAATCCCTTTGCTTCTGCATGTAACTTGTGGTGCATGCCGGTTTCTAGCCTCCCTCTTCTAGCAACATTTTGCTCTCAGAGTATCCTTGACACATCAGGAAAATAGCATGAATTCCGAGTATACAGTGTGATAAACGACGCCACACCCGCTCCTGGACGTCGCAGAATGCAACTCGTCTAAAATCCTACTCGTATGCTAGTAGCAGTGCAATCAGACTACTAGTGGTAGCTAATTAAGTCGGCACTTATGCCAAGTACACGACTAGCTCTTCTAGAAGTCCAACCACCACCCCGCTCACTCAAGCCTCAGTGCGTACGTCCAAACGCAGCAGACAAGGCCACTATGCCAGCACTCACCTGCGTGGAAACCGGTAACTATTCCAGCCAAGGCCACCATGTTGGCATGGTCCACGACGGTCGTCGGCCGAGCCCGGGCGTGAGAGCGAAAGGGAACGTGAAAATCGGCCCCTGGAAGCGGTGATGCCCCAGCGCGACGAGCAGACGCAACGGCTTGGCGGAGCCCAAAATGAGGGAGGATCCGAGGACGGTCCATGGATATCTACCATGTATTCCGGTCTGGTGGTTCTGTTGCCGGGGCCATCCGTGCACCACCACCAGCGAGCGGGCGCGATAAAGCTCTTCAGGAAGCATCCATCCACCTGCATCTGGGCATCGAACCAACCCCAATAAATCGGTTGGGTCCGGGCGGGGCGGTGATGGGGGGACGCGGAGCGACACGGGACCATGGAGCTCGCGGCCGTGCTGGTTTTCCTGGCACGCCCGTGAATGTCGACAAATGACTGAGACTCACGTGACGCGCCGGCCCCTGGGCACCTCCCGGGAAAGAAAGCCGCGGGTGAAATTCTGCTGCTGCATGCGGTGCCGGCGCACAGGACTGTACACGTGCATCTTTTCTTTTATCACGGGCAATATATCAGTATAAAGTCTTTTTCATGAAAAAAAACTGTAGTTGAATGATTAAAAGGACAGTAATACCCTTGCCCATCGGAGTTCAACTCTCGGGCTTGACATTGGTGTTTGAGATTATTACAATCTTTTGTTACAACATACGCCATGCTTGGCGGAAAACTATTACAAAGAATATCATCTCATCTAGTATCAAAACTATACTTCACAATCTCATGCACAACCCCGTTGGCCCAGCGATTAACTTTATTAGGGATTTTAAAATTCCGAACCATTCTAGATAAAATCAAAGCCTTCTTCTTTGGATAAGCAAGAAGGGATCCACCGATAATTTCATTTGCAAAGAAGGAAGTCACAGAAACACAATCAGTCTTCAAAGTAATAGGCATCTAAAGAGTAATACCAATGTAGAGGCCAGCCAGGCACATCCGAAGTTCCACTTCATTCTTACTGGAGCATCGCCCAATAAAATTCCAGAAGGAAAAAATGACATTACCGGAGGAATTCCTAGCAACAACCCCACGCAGGAGACTCCCAAGCCATCCATAAAATGACGTCAACGTTAATCTTGAAGTAATCAGCGGGGGGAGGTTGACACACCATGTGGTCAAGTAATGGACCAGAAACAACTTTAACCTCTCAGTCTTTCCTTTCCCATTGTCGTCTGGTTTCACCACAACGTTAAAAATACTAGACGAGAAAAACGGCCGGAAATTACCCACAAAATTGGCAGAGGCCATAACTGATTCCTTACCCTTTCCAAAAATCAAGTCATTCTCAAGTGCGAAGCTCTTGAGAAGAGAAATAAAATTTTCTCATGTTGTTGTAAACAAACTTGATCCAACAAAACAAGCAACCAATCCGGCCCTGTGAATTTAAAAGCTTCTTCCCCTGGAAGGATCCAAGCGTCCCCTCAAAGCCATATGCAGAGCACGAGCCTTAGGACAATTTATAAAAGTATGAAAAGTGCTTTCATCTTCCACACCACATATAAAGCACATATCAATAACAGACTGATGGTGTTTTACTCTATTAATCTGAACCGCCAAACAATGAGTTGTGGCGCACCAAGCAAAAATCCGGATCTTCTGGGAAACATTGGCCTTCCAAATCATATTCCAAACTCTCCTACTCCCGTCAGGAGTGCCGCTAGATTGTCCTAGAACCTCCTTACTATCCTTAAGGTTGAGTGCAAAATTGTACACACTTTTAACTAGAAACATATCGTTCTTTTCATAGCGCCACACAATAAAATCTCCATCTCCTGTGGGCTGAACTCGCAGCTTAAGAATCTCCTCTGCATCATAAAGATAGAAAAGGTGCCTAATCAAATTCTCATCCAAAATTTTGGACCGAGTCATGAATAAATCATCCTAGAAGGTTGAGGTCACCTCGGAGCCACATTCCATTGTGATGAAGCTTCATTGTATCATTGGGAGCCTCCAATAAAGTTGTGGAGATTGCCCCAACCTTATTTGTAAAGATTCGGTCGCCGCCTTCAAGGGCACCACTAGTGGAATCACGGCATGTCGCATTGTGTGAGGGCGTGAGGGGAATACGGTGGCTCTAGTGGCTTCTTGGGGAGCATTGTGTCTCCACACCGCTCCAACAGAGACGTACCCCCCCCCCCAAAGGGAAGGAACTTCGGTAACACATTCTCGTCTCCACCGGCTCCACTTGTCGTTATCTCTTACCTTTACTTTGTGCAAGCTATTGTTGTGTTGTATCCTTTGTCTGCACTTGTTGTTGTTGTTGTTGTTAGCATCATATAGGTTGTTCACCTAGTTGCACATCTAGACAACCTATGTTGCTAACCCTAATTTGTTAAGAAATGTTAAAATCTGATAGTTGCCTATTCACCCTCTTTAGTCAACCATATCGATCCTTTCAATTGGTATCAGAGCCTCGTGTCTTTATTAAGGGTTTCACCATCCGAAGAGTATGGTTGACACCGAGGAGGAAGTGCCCGAGGCCATGGAGTTGACTTTGACCTGAGCCTCATCTCGGCGTCTTCCTTGAAGGCGGCGACGTGGTCGGTGGAAGGTGGTGTTGCGGCGTGTTGGCGTTCGGCGTCAGCGGGCTTCTCTGCATCTTGTGGATTCTGAATTTCTTTGCTCTCGTGGGTGATGGCGCCTCGACATGTTCGTGGTTCGTGAAGACGGCGCAAGTGGTGATGCGATGCCGATGTGGTTTTCTCTCTGGTGTGCTGGTCCTGCCGGGCCGAGGATGGAGACTTCCCCCTGTCAATAATCGGTGCGCACAACCATGGTTTTCGCTGGCTCCGGGAGGGAGCAGCGGCGGTGGCGCGCCCTCATCCCGCGCTAGTGTGGATGCTGGATCTATTTCCCAGGGTTCTGTTTCTAATTCTCTTCTTGTTTGGGAATGCATTGTATCACTTTATAATGTCAATATAATTCAGGGTCTTATTTGCGCAAAAAAACTAGCGCCCGCGCTGGCCCATACTATGGCCGTGGCCCAATACGATTCCCTCATCGGTCGCTCGGGTTCCTAGTTGTTAGTTTTTTCTTCTTTCAAAAAAAGGTTGTTAGCTTTTTTATCGAAAAGGCCGCTCATTGACCATGAACATTGACTGCGAGAATTGACCCATGACCGGGCCATTGACTATTGAATTTCATAAAAAAAGTTTAGAAAATTTGGTAAAAAAGAAGATCGATATTTTTAAAATGTTTATAGTTTTTTCATGAATTTGAAAAAGAATTGTGCATTTGAAAAAAGTTCATGATTTTTTTGAATATGGAATTTAAAAAAGGATCAACAAATTTGGAAAAAAATTCATAAATTTGTAAATGGTTATGAATTTGTAAAATCATGAATTTGAATAATATCATAAATTTTTAATGGGGTTTCCAAATTTGGAAAAAGCTCATAAATTTGAAAAAAGAACAAATGTTAAATTCATGATTTTTTTAAAAAAATCATGCACTTGGAACAATTCACTCATTTAAAAATTAAGTTCGACAAAAAATGAAAAAGAAAAAACAAACAAAAGAGTTAAATGAAACTTGGAAAGAAACTGACCTGAAGCTTCAGAAAACGGGCTGGTGAGTATGTAAAAGAAAACCGTGACCGCTTTATATGGGCAGGCCCATTACTACCTACTTGCAATGGCGTGGTGAGCGCCATGTAGGAATAATGCTATAAGTAACTTTATAGTGCCAAATAGGGATTGCACGTTTGCTCGCCATCCAGCGGACCGCGTCATAGGACTGACCAACAATGATTTTCAAAAAGATTGATACAATGATGCGTAGTTGGGCTAGTCAATTTAGGCAGGTGACATTTCATTTGGTCTCAGCACAAGGGGGCTAATAGCACTAGGAGCTATATCTCGCTTACGGCTAGATATAAGCTCCCTCGACTGAAACTTTTTCCAGATCGCAACAGCAGTGGGCCAACACCTTATCTATCGTATCACTAATAGACTGCCCGTGCGTTGCCACGGGCTTTTTATATTTTGTATTGGTTGCATGTAAAATTTCATATAGATAGAAAATATAGCCAAAATAATTGTAATGTACTTGGAAGAAAATCTTATACGACTCTGGTCGTACGCTCTCAAACGAGAGACCCTCTCCAGCGCTTGACACCTGGACGAAAGAATCTTAAAGCAATGTGAATCCCCTTTTTGGGCTTCTTTGGATCACAGGATTAGAAAACAAAGGAATTCAAAAAACACAGGAATTTGACGGGATTGTAGGTGCAAAACAGAGGATTACAAAATAGAGGAAAACTATAAGAATGGTCATTTGGATGGAACACAGGAAAAACACAGGAAAAGTGCCTCGATCCTACGCGAATCAGTGTAAAAAAGAGGTTATAGTGGATGTTGAAATTCCTATAGGATTGAGGTGTAGGAATGCATCCATAGAAATTTTGGAGGTGTGGTTCCTTTGATCCAAAGGGCTTCTTTAGGAAAAAATCCAATGAATTGGAATCCTTCAATATTCCTATGAAAATCCTTCAATCCAAAAAGGCCCTTTGTTCCTGACTCGGAGTCGCCGCCCACGCTCGCCCGTCGTCATAGCCGCCGCCGCCGCTGCAACTCTTCCTGCTCGCTCTATCCCCGAAGCACCGGCGTCCCGTCCCTGCAGCTCTTCCGCGCTGTCCACGACCACGCTCCTCGGCGCCCCGGCAGCTTGACCATGGAGGCACATCAAATTCGTTTAGGCCACATCTTGTATGAGAACAAATTCAGAAGAAAGCGATGTGCCTTTGTTCAGATTTTTACAGCTCACAGTTAAACATCAACAATGTACAGGGAACCCAGGCGAGAAGACGGAGCTAGCTTCGCAACACACCGTCGCCGTCGGCTAGAAGCTTGGCAGCCAAGGAGTGCGTACAGCCTGCGTAGTGCGCCGGCGGTGCCGCAAGTGGAGGCGGACAGAAGCATCGCCGTCGCCGGCGGGGACGAGCACACCGGCGGCGATATGGAGAGATTGAGCTGGATAGAAATCACGATTTGGAGATGGGGAGGTGGGGAATAAGACGGCTGCTGCTTTACGATTCGTATCGCCAGGTGTCGCCTTGGGGAGAGGGTCGCACGATCAGCTTTGTACGACCCGGTCGCATAGGATTATTTTCCAATGTACTTCGCTTGCAATGTATTTCGATAATAAAATGTAACTCTACCCTATACACAAAAGGGTTATCATATCTGATGCACAAAATAAAGGTGGTACACAAACATTGACCTCTTTATTGTACATTGCATTACAAATGATAATAACACTTGAATGTTTTTTTATGCTTAAGATCAATTATCTCGTGAAAGCGTATGCATTGCTATTCTCCATTAATTAAAATGAACACATGGATGATTTTGTTCCCTTTTAAAAAATGTTCCAAGAAGTTACAATCAAAAACTTAATTGCAATGTGCAATTGGCTGGCAAACTATTGCATATGAACTTAGGCACTTGAAACCATACAATTTACCATTTAGAAACTGCTGCAGCAAAACACATCTTCTAGAACATGCTACTCCCAGCTATCTTGGGAGAGGTAGATACATCAATCTTTGATAACATTTGTTGATTAAAAATTTATTGGCATTTATTTATATTTTTATAGTAATTTTTAGTTTTGTTAGAATTATGTAACTTCATATTTGGTGTATCGATCAAAATGAAATTCACATAAGACTCAAAAGGAAATGTGTGTGTTGTACTATGAACTATGATGTAAAGGGAAGCGACCAACTCCTATTCAAATACCAACCGGAGAAAAACCCTAATTATACATACACTAAGACATTAAAATCAAAAATAAGGGTGAAAGGGCGATTGACATGCAGCATCAATTGTGAATAAGCAGGTTAAAACTTGCCCAGAGAATATTGCTCACGACTCACAAGTTTACAACATACTTTTTTCTGTATTAGCACAAAAGTCGAATAATACATGGTAGGATTGAGGAGGAGGAGGTCTATAATATTAGTCTTATCGATTGTTCATTATT
>NC_041392.1:520338530-520363124 GCF_002162155.2 Triticum dicoccoides | reverse complement strand
TTATTATATTAGCAACTAAGAGAGAGAGAGGGGGGGGGGGAGGGAGGGAGAGAGAATCGGATCTCCAAATTGTCTTCATGTGTCTACGCTATCTGAAAACCGCCATATGTGAGAAGTAATGGGGTCAGGACGTCTCAGGGCAGCACGCTAGATCAGGACGGATCACATCATGCTGGAAAAAAAATATAGTTTTCTAAATTGTCTCCATGTGTCTACGCTATCTGAAAACCGTCATATGTGAGAAGTAATGGGGTCAGGACGTCTCAGGGCAGCACGCTAGATCAGGCCGGATCACATCATGCTGGAAAAAAATATATAGTTTTCTAAAATATTGCAAGGCATCCCGAAGATATTGACGTTACAAGTTGCTACGAGCTTAAATGCTTAAAACAATCAACCGAAAATACCAACATACTTCTCCATTTTGAGCTAGTCCACCTAACGAGGACTTCTTCATTAATACCCACAATCGTTCCAGATAGCCAATATGAGATAAAAGTTAGTAAATATTGTACTCCCTCTGTTCCTAAATATAAGTCTTTTTTGAAAGTTCAATAAGGACTACAAACAGATTGTAAGGACATATTTATCCCTAAGTGTTTTGGTGATTGATGACAACGCATTTGCGGATTAATCGTGTGCCATGAGTTTTCCAGACACTTCTTTGCTAGGCACAAGACGATTGGGTGCCCTTCGAAGACTGACGAAGACGACGTCTTTTCTACGTTTCTTTTTGGTGGATTTGAGTCGTAGGAAAGCCGTACTATTAAGAGGGGGTCCGCGTTGGAAAGGTTTGGGTGGAATCATCACGTACACGTCTTCTTTTATCCCCTCCTTCTTCCTTGGAGCTTCCTCCGTTCTTCCTGCCTCCTTTGACTGGCTGCTGTTGTGGTTGCGGTAGTACTGCTCCTGGATCAACGGTAGTACCGCGCGGTGGCGCGGTAGTACCGCTGGTGCTCACGGTAGTACCGCTCCTCTGGAGCCACACTACCGCTGCCCACCAGGCTAGTGCCGCCCCTTTGCGGTAGTAGGAGCGGATGTAATTTTTTACATCCGCACCTGCCGCGGTAGTACCGCTTTCACTGTGCGGTAGTACCGCGCTATGCGGTCAGGCAGTAGTAGCGCCCCTCGGCTGTACTACTGTGTCGGGGTTTTGCTACTTCCGTTTATTTGCAAAAGTAGGCACGGTAGTTTCCCTTCCCCCTGGCTGGAACTTTTGCGTTGCGGTAGTACCGCATGGGGGGCGTGGTAGTACCGCGCGGGCGGAAGTACTGCCCCCAACCTACGTCTGTTTCTGTGCTGGGGTCGCGGCAGTACCGTGGGACGGTACGGTTGTACCGCACTGCCGTGCGGTAGTACCGCTTGGTTACAAGCAGTAGTACCGCGCGGCCTTGCGGTAGTACCGCTGGCCAGGCGCGATAGTACCGCTGGCCGCGGGCTGGTTGGTGGGTAACGGTTGGATCTTTACCACACACTATATAAAGGGTCTCCTTCTTCCCCGTTGACTTACCTCTTCCACCATTAAAGCTCCATTATTGCTCCAAGCTCCATTTTCGCCCGATCTCATTCCCTAGCCAACCAAACTTGTTGATTTGCTCGGGTGTGGTCGAGAAGGCCCTGATCTACACTTCCACCAAGAGATATTTGATTCCCCCTACTAATCCCTTGCGGATCTTGTTACTCTTGAGTGTTTGAGCATCCTAGACGGTTGAGGTCACCGCGAAGCCATAGTCCATTGTGGTGAAGCTTCGTGGTGTCGTTGGGAGCCTCCAATTGAGTTGTGGAGATTGCCCCAACCTCGTTTGTAAAGGTTCGGTCACCGCCTCCAAGGGCACCAATAGTGGAATCACGACATCTCGCATTATGTAAGGGCGTGAGGAGATTACGGTGGCCCTAGTGGCTTCTTGGGGAGCATTGTGCCTCCACACCGCTCCAACGGAGACGTACTTCCTCTCAAAGGGAAGGAACTTCGGCAACACATCCTCGTCTCCACCGTCTCCACTCTTGGTTATCTCGTGCCTTTACTTGTGTAGCTTATTTGTTTCATATATCTTGCTTGCTTGTGGTCCTATTCGTGTTGCATCATATAGGTTGCTCATCTAGTTGCATATCTAGACAACCTACTTTGATGCAAAGTTTAAATTGCTAAAGAAAAGCTAAAAATTGTTAGTTGCCTATTCACCCCCCCTCTAGTCAACCATATCGATCCTTTCCATTGGTATCAGAGCCTCGTCTCTTTATTAAGTACTTTGCCGTCCAAAGAGTATGGTTGATACCGTAGACGGTGCGGAGAAACACTCCGGTGTGAATCCTATCTCGTCTACGGGCGATGGGGGAACTTCGGTCTCTCGTGAGGAGTTCAATGTGGCCTTGGAGACATTGAAAACCTCCATGACGACCGAAGTTGAAAGCATATTTACTAAATTTCTTGAGGGGCTTAAACTATCCACCGCACCGTTGAAAGTGGGTGATCCCGCCATCAAGGTGTCGGATGCTATCCCCGACAAGGGGGAAGCTAGTAGTGAAAAGGCTCCTTCTTCTAGTGGCAAGAATGGCACCGGCATCTTTGCCCATGTGGAACCACCACTTGTTTATGGTGGACCGGTTCCTTCCACTCATTTGAATGATGCCGGTCCCCCCCCCTAAGATTGTGAAAAATGAGGATTTTGATTCTTGGGTTTACCGCTTTAAACGTCATTTGAATCATGTGAACACTAACATTTGGAGAATCATTGAAGAAGGTTTCTATCCACATGATCCAAGCAACTTCACTCCTCGAGAAGCCGCGGACAATCAATTCAATGAGAATGCTCTCTTCATCATTCAAGATGCAATTCCACCCGAAGATCTACCTCATCTTCGTCCCTTCGCCTTGGCCAAAGATGCATGGCATTGTGTCGTGTCTCTCTATCGGGGAAGCGCAAGCATTTAACGCTCCAACTATGAAGTGGTACAAGATGAGGCCGATGAGTTTGCAATGAAGGAAGATGAAGAACCTCGTGAGCTTTATCGGAGAGTAACAAACTCGCAGTCTCACTACGAGATCACGGGAGCAAGGATACGGATGACAATTGGATCAAGCGCAAATTCCTCAAGGCAATGATGCCCTACCACAAGGCCATGTCTTCCGTCATTCGTCAAAGACCGGACTTCCACACTTTAACCTCAAGCGAAGTGTTGGATGAGTTTGTGGCCATGAACATTTTGGACAAGACCGCCGACAATGCGGTGCTCCGTTCTCAACGGGAAAAGAAGCCTAACCTTGCATTGAAGGCCAAGCTCATCGTGGAAGAAGAAGAAGAGAAGAAGAGGAGAGCAACCCCGAAGAAACGAAGTATGCATATCATGAACACATGGCACTTGCTTCAAGGCAATTTTGGAGCAAGAAAAACTCGAGGCCCAATTTTAGCAAAAACAACTCGAGTGGCACAAGGGGCAAGCAACGTGTAAGGACTTGCTACAATTGCGGCAACGTGAGTCATTTCGTTGCGGAATGCCCATATGAGAAGAGGGAAGACAATGGTGGCAAACTCATCCGAAAGGACAAGGCCAAGTCGTTCCCCAACAAGAACAACTTCACCAAGAAGACTCCTCCCAAGGCTTTGGTTGTGCAAGAAGAGTACAATGAGGATGATGATGATGAAGATGATGAGTCGGTTGCCATGGCCTCCGTTGCCATTGCAACAACGTCACGGGTGTCTCTCTTCGACTCACCCAATGAGAGCATCACCGCCAAGTGCCTCATGGCTAAAGCCACCAACAAGGTAACCTCCAACATCAAAACTACCATCATTAATCATCCTTCCCCAACGGATAGCATTAATGAACTTGAGGGAGCTAATGTGGAGGCTAACGAGTTTGAGGCCTTTATGGGTAAACTCAAGGGAAAATCCAAGAAGCACTTTGTTGCTCTATTGGAACAACTGGGTGAGGCCAATGACATGATCGAGGCTCACGAAGACACCATCTCTAAGATGGAAGGGCATAGTCGTGACTATGCCGATGAGATTTTGGATCTTTCCAATGCTCTTGAGGAAGAGCATGGTCTTCGTTTGGCTCTTGAGGAGTCACACAACGTTGATCATGCTAAGTTAAAGAAAGATTATGATCATGCCCTCATTGTGTCTCGTGTGCTAAATTCCGAGAAGGCCAAACTCGGGGTTGATCTTGCTAGACTCAAAGAGGTGTTTGATATACTTGACAAGGCCCACAAGGCCTTGAAGGGTATTCACGCTAGTCTCAAGGAGTCTCATGATCAACTCCAAGTGAAGCTAACTAAGGAGAAAGCAACTTTTCCTCATATGGTTTTAATTGATAATGCAAATGCTACTAACCCGTGTTGTGAGCATATACATCTTGTTGAGGAAAATGCGAAGTTGAAGGAGCAACTTGAGAGAGGTCTTGCAACTTGCATACAAGGCAAGAAGAACCTCAACGATCTCTTGATCAACCAAAAGGGAGGTGTGGCAAAGGAAGGGGTTGGGTACATGCCCGACTCCAAGAACAAGAAGAAGAATGACAAGACCAAACGACCTTCTCCCCTCATGCAAACCTTTGTGAGGGAGGGAGAAAGTGCCCCTGAGGAGAAGAAGAAGAACAATGTCAAGAAGGGCAATGCCATCCCTCTGAACAAAGCCGGCGATTTTAACCCTTCTTATGTGTTATGCTGTGCTAGTGATGGGCATGTTTATGCCAAATTTGTTGGTTCTCTTCATGAATACATTGAATGGTCTATTTGGGTTCCAAAAACCCTTGTTACTAACATCAAAGGACCCATTACAAAATGGGTACCTAAAACCAAGCATTGATCTCTTGTAGGTGTTTGCTTCCGGTGGGGGATCATGGTTGCTCGATAGCGGAGCTACAAATCATATGACCAGAAGCAAGGACTTGGTGGTGGACGTGCACAAGGTTCCATCTATGCCCACCAATGTCGAGTGGGGTGACGCCTCATCTTCTAAGGTAATGGGACTTAGCAAGGTGGTCATCTCTCATGATCTCACAATCAAGAAGGTCATGCTTGTTGAGTCCCTTGCATACAATTTACTTTCCGTTCGTCAATTTGCTATCACGGGCTTTGCCACTTTCTTTGATATCGATACCGTGGCCCTCTTGTGGAGCAAGACTCTTAAACTAGCATTTGTTGGGCATATCGAGAACGGTCTATATGTGATTAACTTTTCGGAGCGACCCACTAAGACCGCGACATGCCTAATGGCTAAAGTTGATGTGGGATGGCTTTGGCATCGCCGTTTAGCCCATGTCAATATGAGATCTTTGCAAAGTCTCCTCAAGGGGGACCATGTCCTTGGACTAATGAATGTTAGTTTTTGCTAAAGATCGTGCTTGCAGTGCTTGTATCGAAGGAAAGCTACATGAGAAGGCTCATCCTCCCACGACTATCATTTATTCAAAGAGGCCTTTGGAGCTCCTTCACATGGATCTCTTTGGGCCTCCATCCTTCGATAGTCTTGGAGGCAGGAAGTATTGCTTGGTGATTGTGGATGACTACTCAAGGTACACGTGGGTGTATTTCTTCAAGAGGAAGAGCGAGACCCAACAAACCGTCATTGACTTTGCAAATGAAGCACAACGTCAACACAATGCAAAGATCTTGACAATAAGAAGTGACAACGGCACCGAGTTCAAGAACTACACCTTGGATGAGTTTCTTAGTGACGAGGGAATCAAGCATCAATATTCCGCACCCTACACCCCTCAACAAAACGGTGTTGCGGAGAGGAAGAACCGAACGTTGATGGGTGCGGCAAGGACCATGATGGCGGAGTTCAAGTCTCCGTACAACTTTTGGGCCGAAGCCATCAACACCGCGTGTCATGCATCAAATCGGCTCTACCTCCGCAAGGGCTTGAACAAGACTCCATATGAAATACTCACCGGTAACAAGCCCAACCTCAAGTACTTCCGGGTATTCGGATGTAAGTGTTTCATTCTCAAGAAAGGTGTTCGGTTGTCTAAATTTGAGGCTAGAGCTTATGAGGGCATATTTGTTGGTTATGCTACAAACTCTCATGCTTACCGTGTCCTCAATAAATCCACGAGACTTATTGAGGAGACGTGTAACATGGAGTTTGATGAGAATAACGGCTCCCAAGTGGAGCAAAGTGGCACTTGTGATGTAGGTGATGAAATTCCTCCTCAAGCCATAAGAAGAATGGCTGTTGGTTTCTTGCTACCCATTGAGGAACCCCTTGTGGCCGAAGGAGAAGGACAATGCTCCACTCAAGTGGAGCCATCACCAACCCAAGGCCCACACGCTTCCGAAGAACAAAGTGAAGGCCCTCAACCTCATGAACAAGACCAAGGGCAAGATCATACTCAAGACGGTGTGGACACACCAAGTGATTCCCAAGGTCAAGTTCTCTCCCCCGAGCAAGTTCAAGATCAAGAACAAGTTCATGACGGTGCTCAAGATGATCAAGTAACCGCTCCTCAACTCACCACCGAGGAGGAATTAGAGCGTCGTGCCGCCAAGGTTGCTTCCAAGCTCTCCACCAAGGATCATCTCATGATGAATGTGCTTGGAAGCTTAAGAAACGGGGTAAGCACTCGTAGACAATTAACAAATTATTGTGAGCATCACACGTTTGTCTCTTGTGTGGAACCCCACAAGGTCTATGAGGCGCTAGAAGATCCGGATTGGCTCAATGCCATGCACGGAGAACTCAACAACTTCGAGCGCAACAAAGTGTGGAGATTGGTGCCAAGGCCAACGGGGAACCACAATGTTATTGGAACCAAGTGGATATTCAAGAACAAGCAAGATGCCCATGGGATTATCATTCGCAACAAGGCTCATTTGGTAGCACAAGGCCACTCCCAAGTCGAGGGTATCGACTACGGTGAAACCTTTGCTCCCGTTGCTCGTCTTGAATCCATTCGCATGTTGATTGCATATGCTTCTCATCATAACTTTAAGTTACAACATATGGATGTGAAGAGTGCTTTTCTTAATGGTCCCATTAATGAATTGGTGTACGTCAAGCAACCCCCCGGGTTCGAGGATCCCTACTTTCCTGATCATGTGTATCAACTCGATAAGGCACTCTATGGCCTTAAACAAGCCCCACGTGCGTGGTATGACCACCTTATCGAGTTGTTACAAGACCGTGGTTTTGAAGTTGGGCTAATCGACCCCACTCTTTTTACTAAGAAGGTCAAAGGGGAGTTGTTTGTGTGCCAATTATATGTTAATGATATTATCTTTGGTTCTCCTAACAAAGCTTTCAATGAGGAATTTGCCGCTCTCATGACCTCAAAGTTCGAGATGTCCTCCATGGGAGAGTTGAAGTTCTTCTAGGGTTCGAAGTGAAGCAAAGAAGAGAAGGAACCTTCATCAATCAATCCAAATACACTCAAGACATGCTCAAGAGATTCAAGCTAAGTGACGTCAAGCCGGCTTCCACTCCAATGCCCACCAAGTGCCAACTTGACTTAGATCCCAATGGTAAAGTGGTGGATCAAAAGTTATATCGTTCCATGATTGGATCCTTGCTTTACCTTTGTGCATCTAGACCGAACATCATGTTGAGTGTGAGAATTTGTGCACGGTTTCAAGCCGCACCTAAGGAAAGTCACTATGTGGCGGTCAAACGAATCTTTCGATATTTGGCTCATACCCCAAACTTTGGCTTATGGTACCCAAGAGGATCAAACTTCAAGCTTGTAGGGTACTCGGATTCCGATTGGGCGGGAGACAAAGTGGATAGGAAGTCCACTTCCGGAGGGTGCCAATTCCTTGGTTGCTCTTTGGTAAGTTGGTCTTCCAAAAAGCAAAGTTGTGTGTCTCTCTCGTCCACCGAAGCGGAGTATGTGGCGGCCGGTAGTTGTTGTGCACAAATCTTATGGATGAGGCAAATTTTAAAGAATTATGGTGTCACTTGTGACAAAGTGCCTCTTTGGTGTGACAATGAAAGTGCCATCAAGACCTCTCTCAACCCGGTGCAACACTTCAAGATGAAGCATATTGAGATCCGGTATCACTTCATCCGGGATCACATTAGGCGAGGAGAGATCAAGCACAACTATGTCAACACTCATGATAACCTTGCAGATATCTTCACGAAGCCCTTGGATGAAGCAAGATTTCGCGAGTTAAGGCATGAGCTAAATATCATCGATTCGAGCAATGTTGCTTAAACCCTTGCACACCCCACCATACTCAACGTGTTGTCCTATTTAGATGTAGGCATGGACATAGGGGGAGTGATGTTCTCTCAATGAACTCTCCCTCCCCCCATTATGCATAAATCAATCAAGTCTTTCACATTAGCCATGTTTGATGGTACTTGTGCTTCAAAGACGAGTTTTGGTCACGGACCCAAGGATAATTCTTCGCGGTGCCATACCAATTGACTCAAACATAGGTGGCTACGGCCACCGCCCTCTCTTTTGGAGAGGTGGTGTCTCGTGGTTGGTTCGTTTGTCGTGTGCCTTTCTGGTTTTGTGTGTTGCGTGGTCTTGTGGTGTCGTGTTGGCTCAGAGTGGTTTGTGCAAAGATCCAGTTTTTCGAGCTCGAAACGTGCATCTTCTTGAGCCCACGGTACTACCGCGTTTGGGCGCAGTACTACCGCTTTGGGAGGCACGGTACTACCGCGCCACGGCACGGTACTACCGCTCTGGTGCGGTACTTCGGAAGTACCGCACCGTGCGGTACTACCGTGTCTAGGCACGGTACTACCGCGCCATCAAGGGCGCATGGGGGTTATGACTCGGGCAGGGGAGTTCCAACTCCCCATACCCATTCATTGTCTCTCTCTCCACGTCTCTCCCTCTCAAGAATGGCGCCGGAGGCCCTCGCCGGATCTCCGTCTCCGGCCACTCTCCTCGGATTCCGACCGGTGGGATCGTTCCCCACCACTTCCTCTTGCCATGGACCAAGGTTTTTCCCCAAATCCCTCTTTTTCTTGGCTGTTCTCTTGCTTCTAGGCTTTTGGGGAGAAACTTGTTGTTCTTGAGATTTTAGGCCAAATCTATGCAAGAGTAGGATGTAGGAGAGTCGTGATGCGTAGGAAACATACTTGATATGCTGTCTTGTGGTAGCTTTGTCCAACCGTAGTACCGCCGTGGTTTCGCGGGCTTTCTCAGATTTGAACCAGTTCAGATCTGACGCGGTGCGGTACTACCGTGCCCGATGTGCGGTACAACCGTTCTTGCGGTACTACCGCCCGTCAGGCGCGGTACTATTGTACCGTGCGGTACTACCGCGCCGGCCGCGGGAGGTTGTACTACTACTCCTACACCCGGTACTACCGTGATCTTGCACGGTACTACCGCGTCTAAGAGCCATACTACTCTCTTAGCTCCGCAGCTCTTGGAAGTACTACCGTAGGGATCAAATCTCTCTCTAGGCATGTATCATGTGTGCTTTCTACTTGTTTCACTTGCTTTGTTGTGGTCTTTGCATTAATCTCTCTTGGCTGTTGTGGGTGTTTTTGCGTTCTGTGTCTCAGGTGGTGGCTCTCGCCATTCCAATCCCAGTCGTGACACTGGCTCCAAGCGTCTGCGCAACCCCCAAGATGAAGCCCCAGAGGGCTCCAATGACCCCAAGCGCAATGTCAAGACCACTGCCAGCAAGCAAAAGGAACCGACTAAGGGCATGGATGAGATTTCAACCAGTGAGTATGTCGAGCGCCGGAAGATCAATCCCTATGTGAATCCTCGGGCTATCCTCAGAGGCATCGAGTTGTTCTGGACCAAGCAACATGCTCTCATCTATCTGGATGTGATCAAGAACAAGCAGAATACCTTCGTGGATGTCAAGTGGATAGACATGCATCACCTACGGAAAGACAAGTTTCGTGACTATTTTGGAGAGGCTCTGGACTTGGTGGAGCAGTTTGCTATTGAGCCAGTGATCTCCTTTCACCTTGACTATGACCCTGAGCTTATCTGTCAGTTCTTTGCCTTAGTGTACTTTCATCCCGGGGAGGAGCGGAGGATGACCTGGATGACCAATGGTCGTCATCTGTCTGCTACATGGAAAGAGTTCATGGATCTGCTGCACATTCCTGATGACGGGCTTCACACCCCCGTTGGCGTTCGCCCCCATGCCAACTCTGAGTCTGCCAACAAGAACCAGCTTCAGCCCTTCCTTGTTGAGAAGGTACTCCCCAATGGCAAGTCATCTTGCGTGTTGAACTCCTTTCTGGATATCATGCATCCCATCTTCCGCAACACTCTGTTCCCACGCATTGGCGACAAGGACAAGGTTCATGCATATCTAGTGGACATGTTGCTTTTGTGTGCAGAGGCACGTACCTCTCAGACTTAGCCACTTGATGTCTCACACATCATGTGGTGTGAGCTTCGGTTTGCGGTGTTCACTCGCAAGGTACCTATCTATGGACCGTACCTGTTTCTGCTGCTCTCCACCACTTGGGAGAAGACGTATCCAGGTGATGAGTTCCTTGCTCCAAACTGGATTCGCCATGAGTCCATCAGCCTCCGCGTCAAGCCCAACTGGGCCAACACCACTACCTGTGCTGAGGCATCTTCTGCTAGGAGGGCTGCTAGTGAGGGGGAGGCTGCTGCTGCTGAGACTGCTGCTAAGGACCGTGCTGCTAGGTCCACCACTTCTTCCTCTGAGCCGTCATGGGCCAAGAAGCTGAAGGACAAGATGAAGACTCTCTTCTGCATGCAGGCGAAGGGACAATACATGGCTCACGTGACTGACAAGGAGAGTCGCCGCCGTGACAAGAAGGTGATGAGGCTCTTTGAAGAGGATGTGTCTGGCGGGTCTGAGGACGTCATCACACCTGAGGCTGCCTGGATGTCAAAGCAGGGCTACAAGTGGACCAGTTTAGAGGATGACATCGAGGAGACTATCCCCGTCGGTGAGTCTGACGAGGAGCACGAGGAGCAGTGGGACGACTTCTCTACCTGAGCCACCCCGTGTGTGTAGGTGTCCTCTCTGCCTTTTTGGCGTCTCAATGCCAAAGGGGGAGAGAGTGTAGGGATTTGCGTTGTGTCGTGCTTGGTGTGTTTGTTTGCTTTGTCGTTTGGACCTCGTTTGCCTCGTTTGCTTTTGTTCAGTTTGTGCCTTCGAGACCTATCCTCCATATGGTGTAAGACATATGCACTCTATCTATCTTAGTTATCTTATGTTTGTACTATCTTGTCTAGTGATAAATTTGCCTTGTCTCTATAATATAGGGGGAGCTCTGTTCCTAGTATTCATGCTCATCTAGGTGGCACACATTTAGGGGGAGCCCGTCTATATTATAGAGAGGAGGGGTTTGCTTTTACTTAATAGTATTTTTCCTTGTGCAAATCCCGTTTTGTCATCAATCCACCAAAAAGGGGGAGATTGTAAGGACATATTTATCCCTAAGTGTTTTGGTGATTGATGACAACGCATTTGCGGACTAATCGTGTGCCATGAGTTTTTCAGACACTTCTTTGCTAGGCACAAGACGATTGGGTGCCCCTCAAAGACTGACGAAGACGGCATCTTTTCTACATTTCTTTTTGGTGGATTTGAGTGGTAGGAAAGCCATACTATTAAGAGGGGGTCCGCGTTGGAAAGGTTTGGGTGGAATCATCACCTACACGTCTCCTTTTATCCCCTCCTTCTTTCTTGGAGCTTCCTCCGTTCTTCCTGCCTCCTTTGACTAGCTAGTGTTGTGGTTGCGGTAGTACTGCTCCTGGATCAACGGTAGTACCGTAGGCATTGACGGTAGTACTGCACGATGGCACGGTAGTATCGCTGGTGCTCACGGTAGTACCGCTCCCCTGGAGCCGCACTACCGCTTCCCACCAGGCTAGTGCCGCCCCTTTGCGGTAGTAGGAGCGGATGTAATTTTTTACATCCGCACCTGCCGCGGTAGTACCGTTTTCGCCGTGCGATAGTACCGCGCTATGCGGTCAGGCAGTAGTACCGCCCCTCGGCTGTACTACTATGTCGAGTTTTTGCTACTTCCGTTTATTTGCGGAAGTAGGCACGATAGTTCCCCTTCCCCCTGGCTGGAACTTTTGCGTTGCGGTAGTACCGCATGGGGGGGGGGGGCGCGGTAGTACCGCGCGGGCGGAAGTACTGCCCCCAGCCTGCGTCTGTTTCTGTGCTGGGGTCGCGGCAGTACTGTGGGACGGTACGGTTGTACCGCACTGCCGTGCGGTAGTACCGCTTGGTTACAAGCAGTAGTACTGCGCGGCCTTGCGGTAGTACCGCTGGCCAGGCGCGGTAGTACCGCTGGCCGCGGGCTGGTTGGTGGGTAACGGTTGGATCTTTTCCACACACTATATAAAGGGTCTCCTTCTTCCCCGTTGACTTACCTCTTCCACCATTAAAGCTCCATTATTGCTCCAAGCTCCATTTTCGCCCGATCTCACTCCCTAGCCAACCAAACTTGTTGATTTGCTCGGGAGTGGTCGAGAAGGCCCCGATCTACACTTACACCAAGAGATATTTGATTCCCCCTACTAATCCCTTGCGGATCTTGTTACTCTAGGGTGTTTGAGCATCCTAGACGGTTGAGGTCACCGCGAAGCCATAGTCCATTGTGGTGAAGCTTCATGGTGTCGTTGGGAGCCTCCAATTGAGTTGTGGAGATTGCCCCAACCTCGTTTGTAAAGGTTCGGTCGCCGCCTCCAAGGGCACCAATAGTGGAATCACGGCATCTCGCATTGTGTGAGGGCGTGAGGAGATTACGGTGGCCCTAGTGGCTTCTTGGGGAGCATTATGCCTCCACACCGCTCCAACGGAGACGTACTTCATCTCAAAGGGAAGGAACTTCGGCAACACATCCTCGTCTTCACCGTCTCCACTCTTGGTTATCTCGTGCCTTACTTGTGTAGCTTATTTGTTTCATATATCTTGCTTGCTTGTGGTCCTATTCGTGTTGCATCATATAGGTTGCTCATCTAGTTGCATATCTAGACAACCTACTTTGATGCAAAGTTTAAATTGCTAAAGAAAAGCTAAAAATTGTTAGTTGCCTATTCATCCGCCCTCTAGTCAACCATATCGATCCTTTCACAGATGTATATAGACATATTTTAAAGTGTAGATTCATTCATTTTGCTCCATATGTAGTTCACATTGGAGTCTCTAGGAAGACTTATATTTAGGAACGGAGGGAGTACAAATAATAATTTCAGTTGAGTTGAAAGACTTAAATTAAAAACCAACAAATATATGCAGGGTTATTTCATATTGTTATTTTAATGGGCACCAATAGCGTCCTTTTCAGCATCATAATATATAATCCACAATCATATTAACAATTTCGGGGTAACTTTATACTACTTATGAGTATAAATAATATGATTAATTAACAAATCTTGGATTGTAATAGATCTGAAAAAACATTTATATGTTTCAAAGAGTCAGATGGTGTGAGTATCGTCTGAAAGCTTTCTGGGTAAATAAGGATATAGAGAGTTGTTAAGTTCAAGAAAACAAAATGGCTCTCCTTACACAAAGTCTAAGTTCACCACCGTTAGATTTATAAATGGGTAAAAGACGCTATGAATGAGAGAAGCAACAAATAAAGATAGAAAGGTGTTAAGTTCACCACTCTTTATTTGCTTACTGGGTTGAGTAGGTAACAATATGTTTTATAAGATGATGACTTCCTAATACTTTAGCACATAACTGTACTCTACTGAACCGTGGGGGACGAATCGGAGGTACAGTAGAAGAATGAACAAATAGATTTTATTTATATTATCCACACCCTACATGTACAACACTGAGAAGCTCCTCGTGAAACAAGCTTACAACAGTGAGCATTGAACAATCATACTCTCTTCTTGCTAGCCAGTGCTGAGAACACTTGTGCAGCAATTAGTATATCAATGTCCTCGTAGATAGGTTGATGAAGATTGCCAGCAATGAAAATATCATCCAGTTCATAGGCCTGAAAATTTCACCATTGGCACTCATGGGAATTAGTTAGTACTAAAAAGAATGATATAGCTCTCGCAAGAAATTACATACAACTCCATTGTTGGTTCTTCAATATCAAAATTTCAGCATATATGTGAACATTAAAAAGACTTCACATACCTAAATAAATTATGAAAAACACTCATGTTGCAGTGCGGCTCCCGTGTCCTCGTCAGTTTTGACGCACCTACCACGTACTTGCAGCTTGGGGCGCGACCCCTACATCCACCTACATCCACGCTTCGGCAGGAATCATATAACAAAAATATATTGTGGACCAAATGTTCATGAAATTTTGTAGTATGATATAGACTACAAATGGGTATATGATAGGCAAATCTTATTCCTCATACATCCGAGCATGAGCAAGCTCCACAAAATTTAACCGTCTGGATAGTCCGGACCCCCCCCCCAAATCCAACCCATATATTATCCCAACATGCGGTCCCAACACGAAAACCCCACCCCACGACACACACTTACCTTTCTTGTCGGACATTCCACTTACCGCTTGGTTTCCCGTCTTAGCAGGACATTTCTCGTTGGAGCCCTTGTTATTAACTGTTGAAGCAACCAACAACCCTTCTATCCTAACCAAAAAATTGTACGGCTTGATGAAAATAATATATGGACCGCTCGCTCATGCTGTTTGTTGCAAAGAATCTCACATGAAATGTTATACATGTGTCACATTGGTTCACTATCCTATCTATAATGCCGTGACAGTAGTTTAGAAACTCTCCTAGCACTCCAAATACCGGCAACAAAATCACCAAATATATAGCATCCGCAGCTACCATGAAATAGGACACTAAACAACATTTGCAGCAAGCAATCAATTTATGCACCAAGCACACTGAGCAGAAGCAACAAGCTATCAAGATTTCTTCTACTCACAGAACTGACAAATGTTAACTCTGTAAGAAGCTTTGCCTTCAGAACCTAAAAATGGTGTAGTCCCATCACTACTTCAGCCGCTCTCTGATCTCAATAGAAAACATGGAGATCGCCCAAAAAACATAGTACACTTCGGCTGCACTTAAATAAGCTTGCTAAAAAGAAACTTCTCAAGTGACGTAAGAAAAATATAAGTAACTTCCACTTGACAGTCGCATCATTTGACTTATAGATTTTCAGTTAGCATGGCAACTAAAGTGAGTCTATTGATTAAATTACATAGTTCATTGTTAAATGCTAAACACAGATTTAGAAGAGTTTCCAATGCTCATCTGTCAAATATGCTACTGTATACTTAGAGCATCTCCAGCCGCCCCCCCAGGACGTGCCATTTTTGGTCCGACGATTGTCCTGGGGGGCTCAAACGGCTGGAGATGCCCTTATGTGAGCTGCTAATGATCATCATCATCTGTCAAATATACTACTGTATACATATGTGAGCTGCCAATGCTCATCTCAAGAAAGGATTGTATACCCAAAAGACCAGACCTTATACGGGCCTTATTCTATGAAACAATTTCAAAAAGGCTCACCCTGTATCCACTGCTAGTAGTGTCTATAAAAGAGCTCTTTTGCCCTACATTGGCGAGTTAATACTTTGATCTCTACCAACTGGAAGCACAGATAACTATATTTAAAAACAGGAACATCTGCTATCTTCATGAGTAAATAAACAGTAAAAAAGTAGATGACCAAACCCAAATATTTTCATGAATGTTACAGGTCATTTTTGTTAATGTGTAAGTACATCAAACATGTTCTAACAAGCAGGATGGGCAGTTAATGTTCAAATGATGAGCAGTTCCTAATTCCTATCATGGAATCACTGCATGATGCATTGCACTGAGCACCTTCTGTGTGATATGGAGATGGGCAGAGGCAAAGATCAAGGAATTAAAATTCGAAAAGAATAAATAAGCTATCAGTAAGCCAATAGAAATCGACACAGAAAAAATAAATAAGTTTACTTCAGTAGCCGATAGGGATCGATGCATTTTGAGACATAACTACCACAACAAAGATTCCATCGTTGTAATAATAGCCTTAGTGCTGAATTATACTCCTTAAGATATGTCTCGGGCATTTTCTTCAAGTACCTTGTAGGCAACAAGAATGACAATGATTCTAGGGAATGAAATTCTCTCGCAAATAATCTGACTTGTATTGTAAATTCACCTAGCTGTATGAAAATCAAAACCAATCATTAAATAGGTTATCCAAAGAATTGATAAACAGACTTTAAGAACGAAAGTGTTTTAACCTGAACTTCCACGAAATCATCAAAGCAGAAGTGGCTTCCCTCCCATCAATAAACTTCCCGGTGAATAGGAGAAGCATGACCATGGAGAATCATACCTGAATACCTTAATAGAGTCATAACTGTCTTGGCAATAGCACATCTCTTTGTCCCTCCTATATTCTTCAATCACATCAGAATACTAAAATTGACCATATATCGTTTTCAAGAGAACAAAAATGATCGATCAAACAATTGGTCTAATTCAAAAGTTTGTGTCCTTCATTCTCATAATCGTCAGTCTTCTTAACCAACTTCATCTTGCAATACAAATCTTTCTCCCAGCCCTCAACCCCATCCATCTTCATTCATAACACCATTTTTAACCCTCTTTTCAAAATCAATCAGGTGAATATTTGAGAGCAGTAATTTGATCTCCCTCCTTATTGATTAGTAGACATAATATAACATTAAATCTTTCCATGTGCAGTTGCTGGCAACCTCTGTCATTTAGTGAAGAGGTGGTAGCTGTGGTGTCAGAAAAAAATTAAAAATAATAATGCATTGATGTATTGCAAGTTTCTTGAGACCAATATAATAGATTTGAAGATTTCCTACACCAATCCCGGCCTCATGGCATTCCAGACAGCCTATGTAGATGAAGCAAGTGCAACCATATCTTGTAAAAGGAAGATATATCAGCTTCACAAAGGTACTCCTGAAAATATCTCAATTAAAAATACACATCTCTCTATGGTTCCACCTTCATCATAATGTTACCGCCATATGGAAGAAAGATATATATTACAAATATCATCCATATGTCTGTCAAAGGCTGAACAATTACTATTATGAAATACAAAAATATTAGACGTGATGGAAGATGGTTTCAGAAACACCAACGACACGCACTCGTATTTTAAAGTCTTCATACTGTAGAGTTATCTCCCTGCAAGTTATGTGTGCTAAATAATCACAACACTTGGATATCACCTACACATGGGATTATATATTCAATTCACATAATCAGTTCTTCTGCTTATATAAATTAAGAATTGCATACAAAAGTACGTGTCTATCTAGTAGTACTCCGTCCGTCCGAAAAAGCTTGTCCCTCAAATGGATGTATCTAGCACCAAGTTAGTGCTAGATATATCCATTTAAGGGTCAAGCTTGGGACAAGCTTTTTCAGACAGAGGAAGTATAAGATAAGGATTTGAATTGTTGACGCAAGGCCGGTGGAGGCATGCATGATCCACTTGCAAAGTGCTTTCGAGCATGGACGTCGTACACATAGTGCAAAGCTGGCTGAAGGAGTTAATAGATTGGATCCCGGCAAGACTGCACATACTTAACGTTGGCTGCCCCTACCTTGATTGATTCCCATGCTGGCAAGGTTGCACACATAGAGGAAGACTCGATGGATTCTTGCCGGCTAGACTGCACATACTTAACGTTGGATTCCCCTACCGTGATTGATTCCCATGCTGGCAAGGTTGCACACATAGAGGAAGACTCGATGGATTCTTGCCGGCTAGAAACGAACAAAAGCAAGCACGCAGGTAATGCCTATTTCTTTGCAACAGATGCGTGTCGCCTGACGCAATGGGGGAAAACAATATGTATATAGTGATTTTACCTCAATAGATATTTTGGTACCTCCACTCCATTAGTATGAAATTTGTGATGTTGAAAACCTGAAAAAAGGAAAATAATGATCTCAGTGGCAATTGTGTCAGCTGTTGAATAGGTACGGCATTTATTTCAGGATTACAACTGTTCTCTCCCATTGAACAATGGCTTGAATTCTTTCAAGAGAGAACCATACAGTAAAAAGCTTCAGAACACAATGTACTCTGAATCAGGTCATATTCAGGCCATATACATCGAGCTTATACTACCAAAAATATCAGCTAGAAATCTAGCAAGTATCTTCAAGGATCAAGAACATGAAAGAGGAATAATGACGAAAGAACTAAAAAAACTAACCTCCATATGGAAGCATTATATGCACTTGTGAGTCCAAGCATATTATCTGCAATAAATAGAAAACAAGTACATAATTATATTTTTCTTGTGGGCAAAATGGTAGACAGTGATAGAATGCCCGTGCGTTGCTACGGGCAAACACCGGATGACCATGCATTGCCATGAAATAATAGAAATATACACATTTATCAAATTGTTACTTTAATTCAGAAATATGTTGTTAAGCATGATGGCATCTGGTTTCATCAAATAGCGACAAATTCAAACTCTCTCTGGCTTCTTTCTTTCTCGGCGGTCGTGGTGTATACTAAACCAGAAAATCGCTCGCCACCAAAGAACATATACCATCCATTACTAAATACTATCAATATCACTCAATTCACACCTCCATGCGTGTCACTATTACAAGGTACGCAAATTCTGACAATTCCTTGTAATGAGCCTCTTAATTTCAGCAATAATAGCACAAAAAGAGAGATCCAACTTCCGAGAGTGTTCTCTATCAATAGCATGGCCATTCCATTCTTCATAGCAACAATCAGCCTTAAAAAACACTGTAAATTGTTTAAGTTCATGTCCAATATTAGGCCCAAATTGTTAACTGCGGCCATTGGTAAGTATGTAGAGCACAAGATATTCACCCTTTGGCTGGTCCCTCTCTAGCATTTTTCCCTTCTTGGACTTAATCACACTACTTCACGTTCTGTGTTGGATCTTGTAGGTAACCCATGCTCCATCTCTGTTCTAAAAAAGCAGCTAAACCTTTTGCTAAGTACCTGGCCCACTCATCCGACTACCATCTAAATTCAAAAGCTCTTCCACCCTAAAAATTAATAAAGTTAATTAGAAACACAGATGAACCAATAAACCATCAAATGCAACCTTCAATAAAAAGCTGATTGTATATAGGAAAGGGTTCATTTATCTTGAATCAAGATTTTTTTTACAATGTCATGAACCTGGTGCCAACGGCGTACTCGCAGCGGCCGATGAGCCTTTGGCCACTGCCTACACTGCGCTCGCGCACGCCGCTTCGCTGCTGCCGCAAGCACTGGCCACACTCCCGCCGCAAGCAGCCGAAATGATGGAACTCCATGCCATCATAAGCCAATCCAGATGTTGAATTAAGGCTAGTGCGACATCCCATATTTGAGGATTGCACCCGGAAGATTGCACTCAACACGCCAGTTGAAACCAAGATTAATAATACAAATACAAAGAAAACAAAGATAAGCAGGAATAGGATGTTGATGGCCTGCTCATCTTGGTCCCTCTAGACCCAAAAAGTTCGTTACATTTGTAGAAAAAAGATTTTTTGGTTCCCTTGGTATCTAGCACCAGCGACAATTTCCTATTGTGGTGACACCCCGACATGGCCCTACTTAAGCTCCTTCTCGTTCTTGCTTTGGTTCCAGTCCGGCAAACCATACCATCTTCCAAATATTTTTACATTGTAGCATCCTAAAAGTTCTCATGTCTTCCAGTACATTATCTTTTGTAGAATCATCATATATAGCTCTAAGTCTACGTCCTCCCAACCTAATGCAAAATGAACAAAATCAGATATCTATACATCAGTACACAACTTAGCATATACTCCCGCCGTCCCATAATATAAGAACATTTTTAAGCTATATCATGGGAGGGAGTAGTAGACAAAGTACTGTTTCAAATAATGGTCCCTAAGAGAAAGGTTAACGTTCCCAACCAGACTTGTGAGCATCTTCGAGCAACATACAAGCCACAGGAGTGTAATTGGATATCACAAGTGTCAAATCAATAGCTGAGCATAGCATCTCTACATGGACTAATAAAACCAAAATAAATTTTAACATACCGCCGGTCCTACAACAGTGGTTGATAGTGAATTTGGTAGACACCCATAAATGACAATTTAGCAGTGTCCTCGACTCTCTATACATTTTGAGTCCCATGTTTTCAGCATTAGATATCTCCTTGGATACAATGAAATTTATGCTTCACAGGAGGATCTGCACAAAATAAATGAAAAACACTTAAGTTTCTCATCCTTGTAAGAAGAGGTAATTCTATCGAGAACTTACTAAGGGCATTCAATCAATTCACTTCATGAAAAGTTGTGTCCGTTGGAGCTTGTTATGCCAACTGAACCATGTTGACCGACCCCAATAAGCATATGCACTCACGTTCTCTACTCACATAACAGAGTTATGTCTGATTCTCCCGTTTGTTGTACTCCCTCCGTTTCTAAATATAAGCTATTTTAGATAATTCAATAGGGACTACATATGGATGTATATAGACATTTTTATTGTGTAGATTCACTCATTTTGCTTCGTATGTAGTTCATATTAAAATATTTAAAAGGTCTTATATTTAGGAACAGAGGGAGTAATTCTTTATCCCCGTTAGAAATTGATGGCCAGGGATCAAATGATAAATGAATAGAACCTTGAAGAACAACATCAAATAGACCTTCCTCATTCTCAGGTAATTAAAACCAAGGGAGGGTTCCTGTAGGATAACTATATTCACCTTCCAGTCTTTGCATCCATCACAGCCCCAAAATTGATTGACATAACCAGCCAGAGAACGCACCTGCCCTGCTGCCCAAAAAGGAGGAATGCCAGACAACAGAATGTAGAGTATAACTCCAGCACTCGATATCGGATCCATATCTCCGCTTCAGCACCTCCGGAGCCACATAATAGGCACTCCCAGGAATATCCCTGAACTTCTCATCTGCATTTCCATTATATCCCATTTAATCTTAAGCACTGCATGAGCTTAGTTGCCAGAATTTAATTCAGGTAGCACTACATATACAATTGTAAATTGTAGAGACAACATGAACTAAGGGGAATAGTTGAGGTTTCTTCCCTTGTCCCTTCTCAAATAGTATGTTCAGTTAACCAATTAATTACTCACCGGCTTGAAGGAGATGGAGAGGCTGAAATCAGTGGGCTTGAAAAAACACATACGTGTACAGTTGTCCAACAAGTTGACTGAAACATGCATCACAATACATCGTCAATGGTTTTCTCCTTGCTTCACCTTAACCAACACGCAGCGCAATACATCGTCAATGAAATGAGATTTCAACAAAGGAAGAACACTACTTAATGAGTTTAAGAGGTTTCGGCCCAGCATTGACTGAAACTGTTTCCGAGAAATTAGACCTACACCGAGATTGAACAATATAAAGAGTATTCCCTGGAGTAAATACCGGCTCTAAAAATTGTCTAAACGAAATCGGCGCGTCAGAGCCCTGAGATAAACAGACCCAATAAAAAACTCCATACATTAACAACTGTATGATCTAGCTGGGTGCACAAATAGGTTTTAAAGAAACTCACAGGAAAAAAATAAAAAACTCCATACATTAACAACTGTATGATCTAGCTGGGTGCACAAACAGGTTTTAAAGAAACTCACATGAACAATCTTGGAGAGCGTAAGTAGATATTCAGTCAAATTAAAAGGTGAAGTCAGAGCAGGGAACAGTTGATCCGAAAGACATGCCGTTCCAAACTTCCAATGCACAAACATCCATATGCGTGTTCAGGAAGAAGAAAAGCACAAAGATGTCATCTCCTATAGCTAACTAATGTACTATGGTAAAGATCATACATACTCTGGGCGAGCGAGCATTGCATAAAAGAACAAACACCTTAAACTATAGAGGGCATAGACAACAAAGAACACCTAGTCACAGAGGCGACACTCACCAGCAAGCAAGCAGCGCATGCACAACACAACCGTCTTAACCCCTTCACTCAGTTCATCGTGTAGTTGAACTGCTTACACCCCAGGCACTGCACCTCGTCGTCCCTAAGGTGCTCAATGGCCAGCTAGACGAAGGTATTCTTTGAGGTCGCACCGGATGCAGCAGAACACTCGTATACTAAGCATCGGCTAGCTCGGAGGTGTGGCCTGCATGCACCACCCAATCATGAGGTTACCAGGGTGTCAGATCACAAACTATTAGTTAGTTTTGCAATGCACTGGAAAAGACCATATATTACATAATAAGCTCATCTCACTGCGGCAATATCGCTAACAGTTCAGAAATATTACAAAATAACACAATAGCACACGCAGTAGCAGTAGCAAGCAACATTCCCTGCACTCTTCCATCTAGTGACCATCCTCTCCGTGCTACCTCCACCACCACCACCACCCCCACACCAAAAGCTCATCTATACTCTGGATCCATGTGATCTCTCAGTTCTCTCTGCTCTCTCACGCAGAAAACACAACAACAAGCAAGCCTCTCTAGCCTCCCCCAATCCAACTAAATCAGAGGGGAAATCTCTATTACCTGGCGGCTAGTGGCTTGTACCTGATGGATCCATAACTGGGTGGATGGATCTCCGGCTCGCGGTAGTATGTGTGTTCTCAAACTCGCGTGAAGAAGAAACGTGTACCTGTACGAGAGGTCGAGAGCTTTACAGCAGGAACACGCCATGGAGCCTGTCTCCTCTGCATCCTTCATTCATCTCGTTCTTTGAAGAAGACAGGCATCCCTCGCACATGTCGGCGGCCGCGACAACGAAGAGGCGGTGATGGTGGAGGCAGTGGCCCATCCCGGAGATCTCGCCTACCGCCTGATGGACGTCCTCCGCGCTGAAGAGCCGGTCGATGCGGGAGCAGTGCAGGCATGGCGGCATGAGGCCGAAGTAGGCCGTGAAGCGGGCGACAACATGGGAGAAGAGATTGTTGAGCGCGAGGGAGACGGCGAGCTCGCCCCCGCCCTCCTCCGCCAGAGAGAGCTCGTCAGCGGCGGGGCTCCGCCGCTGCTACTATGCTCGGCTGCGGGAGCGGGAGCGGCCCCCCGGTGCGCACATCGTGGGGAGCCTGGCCAGCGCCGGCGGCGGCTCCACTCGGTCCTCGGCGGCGGTGGATCGACTCATATCTCGGCGGCGGCTCGTCTTGGATCTCGGCGGCAGCTCGTATTGGGGGCTGGGGCGTCTTTGAGAGATCATAGGATAGAATACATAGATCGAGGGGAGCCTCGCTGGCTGTTTTTTTTCTATGTACGGGGAAGGGACGAGAAAACCGACGAAAAAAAAATAAGCGAAAAAAACCGGACAAAAATGGTGGGACGAAAATGGTGGGACGAAAATGGTGGGACGAAAATAAAATCCGGAACATGACCTACCAACTAAGACATTATGAGTAGAGATTAGTTTACTCATTCACATCACTCGTTTCGTTAACTCCGTCTTCTATTTTATTTTTCTATATTATTTATTTTTATTTGTGTCTTCATCAGTTTTCTTCCATTTCCTTTGTTTTCCATCAGTTTTCTTTCTTTGTTTATGGGTTTCAACTGGGTTTTAATTTCCCTTCCATTTTCATTATCATCTTTCTTTTATTGGTTTTCACTTGTTTCTTTTCTTTCTTAGTTTCTTCATTTTTCTTTGTATATTTCTTGGTTTTCATCAGTTCTCTTTGTTTCTTCTCGGTTCCAATGTTTTTATTCTTTTGCACTGGTTTTCTTTCATTTTTTATTATTTCTTTGTTTTCCTTTGTTTCTTTGTTTCTTTGTTTCTTTTCTTATTTTCTTTAGCTTTTAGTTTCTTTCTCCATTTTCTTCGGTTTCTCTTATTTTTGTGTTTTCTTTTTGGCATTTTTTCTTGTTTTCCAAATTCTTGATTAACATTTTGTAATGCCCCGAGACCGATGTGTTAGGTGTCCTCCAGTTATTCGCTGTTGTTGCCTTGTCATGTGCTTGCGTGTCATGCATTGCATATTATGTCATCATGTGCATTTTATTTGCATACATATTCGTCTCATGCATCCAAACATTTTCCCCGTTGTCCGTTTTGCATTCCGGCGCTCCTATGTCACCCGGCGTCCCTTTCTATCTCTTTTCGTGTGCGGGTGTTAAACGTTTTCGGATTGGGCCGAGACTTGTCATGCGGCCTTGGTTTACTACCGGTAGACCGCCTGTCAAGTTTCGTGCCATTTGGACTTTGTTTGATACTCCAACGGTTAACCGAGGGACCAAAAAGGCCTCGTGTGTGTTGCAGCCCAACACCTCTCCAAAGTGGCCCAAAACCCACATAAACCTCCTCCATCATCTTGGCCGTTCGATCACGATCGCGTGGCCGAAAGCCGCACCTCATTTGGACACTCCTAGCTCCCTCTACCTATATATTTGTGCTTCCCTCCTGAAATCCGCGCAGATGAAACCTTAGCTTCTTCCCCTCGCGCCGCCGGACAAAAACTGCCCACCGCACGGACATGTCCGCGCCGCCGCCATGTCATCCGGCCAATCCGGCACCGACACCTCAGCGCTCGCCGCCACCCTCACCCACTACCATCGCGCCACCTGTCCACCGTCTGCCTCTCTCTCCTCCATTCCCGCCGCCGGCCCGCGCGGCCCGGATCGGGCCCGCGGGGCCCATCTCGTCGTCGTTGCCGCCAGGTACCCGCTGTCGAGCCGCCTCCTGCATCGCTCCGCGCCGCCGTCCGGCGCCGTCGACCTCGCCGGACCACCGCAGTGAGCTGCCCCGCC
>NC_041392.1:520322401-520337642 GCF_002162155.2 Triticum dicoccoides | reverse complement strand
CTCCGGACCGTGCCGGCCCCGCCTTGCGCCGCCCTGGCCCCGCCCGAGCTCGTCGGAGAAGCTCCGGCGACCGGAGCCGCCCCTCACCGGAGATCCCCTCTGTCACCGGATCTGAAGAGGGTGGACCAGATCCACCAACCCCTCCATCCAAACGCCCCCCTTGATCCGGATCTCCTCATCCCGCTTCGCCTCGTCCCCGCGTTGACTTTTCGTGGAGGTAATATTTCACTAAGTCCTGAGATTTCCTGATTCATATGCCTCTATTCATCATGTCATAACTTCATCACTGTTGCTCCGATTCGCGCGTGTAGCATATCAAAATGTTCGTCTCGACGAGTAAATCATTTCATCGCATTGCATCATTTTCATTTGAGCTCATCTTGATGCCCGAAATGCTGTTGGAAGAGGGCTATGTGATTAATTTGTCAGATCTGTTTCAGCAAATACCTTTTGTCATTTTTGCCATGATTAATGTGTGCATGCTATGATCCTGAGCTCTACATGTGTTTTGTTATATGTCATGCCATCTTTAAAGGGGTGCTTGCCATGTATTTTTGTGATATTTGTGGTGACTAGCACAAGCTTGCAAAGTAGCGTAATCGGTAATGCTGATTTCAGGGACTTAGAATTTCACTAAGTCCTTGTCCTGTTTTTGTTGTTATGCCATATGTTCATGTTGTTTCCTAGTGATCCGTGCCTCTTTTGAGAATGATCAGTAAGGATGTTTTGTTAATATTGTGGTGCTCTATCCATCCATGTCCTTGTTTGCATTTATGGAGCACCCTAGCTTGAGTCAATTGAGCTCTACTTTTGCTATAAAATGTTCCTGGCAGATTGTTAACATGTTTAGCGATTTTGCCAAGGTTGTTGCTATTGAACCGTGCATTCTATGTTGTTGCTCTTGCCATGTCTAGATTCTATGACATGTCTTCTTGATGGGTGTATGCTTAGTTTGTCATGCCATGCTCTGTAGTGAGTACATCGAGCTCGTAAACATGCCTACTCGTTAACTGATTTGCATGCTCCAGTTTTTCACTAAGTCTGAATCTGTTTATGTTTTTGCCATGTTCACATGCTTGCAATTGTATTTTCCGATCCCTTGTGGCTTAAGGTCACTAAGGGACTTTTGTTAAGTGCTTTGAGTAGCTTCATGCCATGCCTTGCTTTTCCATGTTAAGTTCCTATAGCATGTAGTTTTCATGCTTTAAAGTGTGCTTCCTGATGATAAATTCCAGACTTGTGTTAATTTCACTAAGTCTGAAACCTGTTATCATTTGCACTTTTGCCATGCTTGTTTGAATCTGTTAATGAGTGAATTAGCCGTAGCTCAGTGTTCATCTTTTTTTCAAGCTTCGTGAGTGGAACCCTTCCATGTATTTTGTTGCCATGTTTGAGTGCAGTAGCTTATTTATCTTGATGCATTTAGTTGGTTACTTGCTGTTTATCGCAGACCGGTGCCATATTTGTTTTGCTTGCCATTTCCAAACTGTGCATCCGATTCCGGTGATCTTTATATCAATTTCAACCGAAATCAACTCATCTTTCCAGTGGCACTCTTGGATTTCCAAGTTGAGGCTAGATTCAATCATTCATTTCCAAATCATGCATATGCATCACATACCGCATCCCGCATATCATACCATGTTCATGTGGGTTGTTTACTATATTGTGTGCTTCTTCCCGGTGTTGCTGCTTTGGGTTGGTTCCGATAACGTCGTGTTTGTGAGGACCCGTTCGACTACCTCCATTTGTCTTCTTCATGGACACGTTCTTCTTCCTTGCGGGATTTCAGGCAAGATGACCATACCCTCGAAATCACTTCTATCTTTGCTTGCTAGTTGCTCGCGCTTTTGCTATGCCTATGCTGCGATACCTACCACTTGCTTATCATGCCTCCTATATTGTTGAACCAAGCCTCTAACCCACCTTGTCCTAGCAAACCGTAGTTTGGCTATGTTATCGCTTTGCTCAGCCCCTCTTATAGCGTTGTTAGTTGCAGGTGAAGTTTGAAGTTTGTTCCTTGTTGGAACATGGAGATGTTGTTTCTTGTTGGAACATGTTTACTTGTTGGCATATCACAATACCTCTTATCTAATTAATGCATCTATATACTTGGTAAAGGGTGGAAGGCTCGGCCTTATGCCTGGTGTTTTGTTCCACTCTTGCCACCCTAGTTTCCGTCATATCAGTGTTATGTTCCCGTATTTTGCGTTCCTTATGCGGTTGGGTTATAATGGGAACCCCTTGACAGTTTGCCTTGAATAAAACTTCTCCAGCAATGCCCAACCTTGGTTTTACCATTTGCCACCTAGCCTTTTCTTTTCCTTGGGTTCTGCAGACTCAAGGGTCATCTTTATTTTAACCCCCCCGGGCTAGTGCTCCTCTGAGTGTTGGTCCAACCTGTCAGCCTCCGGTGGCCACCAGGGGCAAATCTGGGCTGGCTTACCGGAAGTTTGGACAATCTGAGTGTGCCCTGAGAATGAGATATGTGCAGCTCCTATCGGGATTTGTCGGCACATTCGGGCGGTGTTGCTGGACTTATTTTACCATTGTTGAGGATGTCTTGTAACCCGGATGCCAAGCCTGATCGGATTGTCTTGGGAGAAGGAATATCCTTCGTTGACCATGAGAGCTTGTGATGGGCTAAGTTGGGACACCCCTGCAGGGATTTGAACTTTCGAAAGCCGTGCCCGCGGTTATGGGCATACGGGAATTTGTTAATGTCCGGTTGTAGAAAACCTGAAGTTGACCTTATTTAAAATACATCAACCACGTGTGTAACCGTGATGGTCTCTTTCCGGCGGAGTCCGGGAAGTGAACACGGTGTTGGAGTAATGCTTGACGTAGGTTGTTCTAGGATCACTTCTTGATCATAGTGGTGCGACCGTGCTTTTGCCTTCTCTTCTCGCTCTCTTTTGCGTATGTTAGCCACCATATATGCTAGTCGCTTGCTGCAGCTCCACCTCATACCTTTTACCCTTCCTTTAAGCTTAAATAGTCTTGATAGCGAGGGTGTGAGATTGTTGAGTCCCCGTGACTCACAGATACTTCCAAAACCACCTTGCAGGTGCCGTTGAACCGTGCAGGTGACGCAACCAAGCTCAAGGAGGAGCTCGATGAATATCTTGTCCTTTGTGTTGTTTCGTTCTAGTTGATCAGTAGTGGAGCCTAGTTGGGGTCGATCGGGGATCTGTGTAGCTTTTGGGGTAGTCTTCTTTTATTTTGGTTCCGTAGTCGGACCTTGATTGTATCTGGATGATGTAATGTTTTATTCATGTAATTGTGTGAAGTGGCGATTGTAAGCCAACTATGTATCTCTTTCCCTTATGTACTACATGGGTTGTGTGAAGATTACCTCACTTGCGACATTGCTTTCAATGCGGTTATGCCTCTAAGTCGTGCTTCGACACGTGGGAGATATAGCCACATCGAGGACGTTACAAGTTGGTAATCAGAGCCTTCCCCGACCTTAGGAGCCCCCTGCTTGATCGAATCGCTGGCGTTGTTGAGTCTAGAAATGTTTTGAGTCATTTAGGAATTATATATCAGAGAGTTAGGAATTCTTTTTACTCCTCAGTCCCTTCGTCGCTCTGGTGAGGCATCCTGACGTAGAGTTTTGACTCTTCTCTTCTCAAATTTCACTATTTTTTTTAGGATCACGCGGGTATCTTGGAATCGTTCCGATGGATTTGTGACGAGAACATTGTTCTTGGTGCCTCCTGACATTTAGGGGTTGTGGCAGTGTCCTGGGGAGTTGAGCTCCGAGGTGTTGTCATCACAATTTTATCGTTGCAGTTCTGGAATACCTGAGTTTAGTTTCGCCGACATCGAAAATCTCTTTTATGCAGTTGTTGGTGAGATAACCTCGACGCCACCCAGTACTGGGGCGGGAGTTCGGGAGTATTGCCATAACTTGTATAACGGATGCTTTTCGAAGGTTGAGGTAAACGATTTCTGAAGGTTTCTTGGTTATGTGTTGAAGGATGGATACAACTGGATGTAGGATTTGTGTAGTTTGGGTGAGATATTATGCTTTCCCTGTATCCCCAACACCTGATTGCATAACCGAAAAATTTCGGGAGTTTATAAGTGGGAATTCAAGTAGCTCTTAGGATATCTTTCCGACAGATTTATGATATGAAATTGGGGTTCGACGTCTAGTGGTCCGCCTATCCACGGTTGGTTTTACAGTGGTCTCGTTGTGTCTTAAAGAGTCATTGGCTATGCCGACTCGGGGACGCTTCGTATGTCATGTGCACTGCCTTGTACATGATGGTGTTGTACGATCGAGCCCGTGTAGGCCCCACCACGAAAACTTCGGACGAAATCTCTATCATATGTTTGTTCCGGCTTATTTTGCAAGCCAATCTTTTGTTTTATTGTGAGTTGTGGTATTCGAGTTGCTTCGAAGTCAAATGTTGATTCCGTACCTTCTCTAAACGGTGTTCTCATATTTCTATGGGAATACTAATCCTTCATGATAATCGAGATTGTCATGTCAATCCTTTTCAACCGGCGTGTTTCTCTTCAAGTGGATCCGATCATTTCAACATTTGCAAGATCCAATCTCAGCTTTTCGTCAACGGTGTTTGCTTCATCCGTTCCAAGTTGCCTTTGTGTTCCCACCCTCCCACCCCTTTTCTTCGAGGACTCGAATTCCTTAATCAAGTATCCATTTTACTGATGTGAAGTCTCTTCATTCTTTTCAATCAATATCCTTATACGGTGATTCTCATGAAGATCCTAATGGTACCTCAAGTTCGTCATTCCTCATTCTTTTTCTTCTCCGGTGGAACCAATTCAAGCTTGGTTGACCATATCCTTTCCCCGTTTCCAATGCTTTTCTTATGTCGGTGCACCTCATAATCATTCCCCGCTCGTTATTCTATTGTTCCGGAGTGCTCAAGATATCTCGAAGATTCGTGTTTCCACTCTGCTTTCGTAATCCTTTCAAGCTCTTTCGAGATTGTTATCTCATTCAAGCCATCTAATTCATCGGGTGCAATCTCGATTTTCAAGCAATCATTTCAATGGTGTTTCTTTTGAGTGGGCCCTAACCCACAGGTCTTTTTCCAGGATCTTACCTGACTCTTCTTATTTTCCCGGAGCGATTATCAAATCTTTTAAGTTTGATGCAAGAATAAATTATCATCAGTCAAATGTCTTTCTCCAAGATTGGGTTAAATCCTTTTCATCGTTGTCTCAACCTCTTCGCTTTTGATTATCCCGGAGTGTCTCAACAATTCTTGGTGGTGTTTCTCGTTGTCATTCTCAGATTTTGAAGACCGAAGAAGACTTTTTCCTCCATATATTGCTCCATTCTCTTCAAGATTCGTGATTCCAGCTTGTTGCCATCCTCTCATAATTGTATTCGATTGTGAGAATTCTTTTCACCCATCCGGAGTAATTCAGAAGTCTTTTCAGTTTGATTCTCCGGAGCCCATCATCTCAGAATTATTCATTCTCAGCTTTCAGCTCTCTTTCTCTAAATCTTACCGGTGCATCATTCAAATATTCTCTAATCAATTTGTGATCCCTTCGTTCTCATGTATCTAAACTCTCTCATATATCTTTGTTCATTTGCTAATTCTTACTGGTGATTCACCCCTACTTCGTTCATTTTCAATTCTTACTGTGGTTCGTTCAAGATTCTCTTCCATGGTTACCATATTAATTCATTCATTGTTCCAATCCTACCGGTGGTTCGTTGAAGACCTTCCCAAGTTGACGCTATATCTATCTTAATCCTATCTACGAGAATAAGTAGTATGCCAATTCCGTTGCTTGTCATCAATTTAATTGGTGAAGGATAAGCATAATGTAATTATTATTCTTGTTTCATCGAGTGAACTCAATTCCCTATTCCGGAGGCTCACCAAATTCTCGGTTTCATTTGTTTCATCTTTTCTTTCCCGGAGTTCCAGGCTCTCTCAATTATATCGTCGCGAAGATCCATCTAATCATTACAAGGATTCACCTTGTGTTTTCAACTTATCTTTCCTTCCGTTTGATCATTCTTTTGTTACCAGAGATCTTCATGGATGTTCTACATGGCGGTTCATCAAGGATTTAATTCCTTCTCGAAGTGTTCACCAACATTCTTTTCAAAGGAACTCAAGCATTCTTCTTCTTTCTATCCGGAGTGCAATTCTTTCTACCTTATCATTGGAGGTGGTATTATGTCATTCTTGATAATTTGAGCTCATGTTTCATGATTCACAGGTTGTTAAGAATGGGGTATTTTAAATCCATCAACCTCTTCGTTGGAGTTATCTTGGGTTATATTTCGCCTAAAGCCTTCCCCAAGGATTTGTAACGCCCTCGATGCGGCTATATCTCCCACGTGTCGAAGCACGACTTAGAGGCATAACCGCATTGAAAGCAATGTCGCAAGTGAGGTAATCTTCGCAAATAACCCATGTAATACGATAAGGGAAAAGATACATAGTTGGCTTACAATCGCCACTTCACACAATTACATGAATAAAGCATTACATCATCCAGATACAATCAAGGTCCGACTACGGAACCAAAATAAAAGAAGACTACCCCAAATGCTACACAGATCCCCGATCGACCCCAACTGGGCTCCACTACTGATCAACTAGAATGAAACAACACAAAGGACAAAATCTTCATCGAGCTCCTCCTTGAGCTTGGTTGCATCAACTGCACGGTCCAATGGCACCTGCAAACTGGTTTTGGAAGTATCTGTGAGTCACGGGGACTCAGCAATCTCACACCCTCGCGATCAAGACTATTTAAGCTTATGGGTAAGGTAAAGGTATGAGCTGGAGCTGCAGCAAGCGACTAGCATATATGGTGGCTAACATACGCAAATGAGAGCGAGAAGAGAAGGCAAAGCACGTTCGAGAAAGTATGATCAAGAAGTGATCCTAAAACAACCTACGTCAAGCATAACTCCAACACCGTGTTCACTTCCCGGACCCCGCCGAGAAGAGACCATCATGGTAACACACGCGGTTGATGTATTTTAATTAAGATAAACTTCAGGTTTTCTACAACTGGACATTAACAAATTCCCAGCTGCCCATAACCGTGGGCACGGCTTTCGAAAGTTCATAACCCTGCAGGGGTGTCCCAACTTAGCCCATCACAAGCTCTCATGGTCAACGAAGGATATTCCTTCTCCCAAGACAATCCGATCAGGCTCGGCATCCAGGTTACAAGACATCCTTGACAATGGTAAAACAAATCCAGCAACACCGCCCGAATGTGTCGACAAATCCCGATAGGAGCTGCACATATCTCATTCTCAGGGCACACTCAGATGAGACTAGCTACGAGTAAAACCAACCCTCAAGTTTCCCCGAGGTGGCCCCGCAGGCAGCTCAGTTCGGACCAACACTCAAAGGAGCACTGGCCCGGGGGGGTTAAAATAAAGATGACCCTTGAGTCCGCGAAACCCAAGGGAAAAAGAGGCTAGGTGGCGAATGGTAAAACCAATGTTGGGCATTGCTGGAGGAGTTTTATTCAAGGCAAACTGTCAAGGGGTTCCCATTATAACCCAACCGCGTAAGGAACGCAAAATCCGGGAACATAACACCGATATGACGGAAACTAGGGCGGCAAGAGTGGAACAAAACACCAGGCATAAGGCCGAGCCTTCCACCCTGTACCAAGTATATAGATGCATTAATTAAATAAGAGATATTGTGATATCCCAACAATAATATCCAGGTTCCAACATGGAACAAACTCCAATCTTCACCTGCAACTAACAACGTATAAGAGGGGCTGAGCAAAGCGGTAACATAGCCAAACAACAGTTTGCTAGGACAAGGTGGGTTAGAGGCTTGGTTCAACAATATGGGAGGCATGATAAGTAAGTGGTAGGTATCGCAGCATAGGCATAGCAAAAGAGCGAGCAACTAGCAAGCAAAGATAGAAGTGATTTCGAGGGTATGGTCATTGTCGGTGTCAAAACCGGCGGATCTCGGGTAGGGGGTCCCGAACTGTGCGTCTAGGCCGGATGGTAACAGGAGGCAGGGAACACTTTGTTTTACCCAGGTTCGGGCCCTCTCGATGGAGGTAATACCCTACTCCTGCTTGATTAATATTGATGATATGGGTAGTACAAGAGTAGATCTACCACGAGATCAAGGAGGCTAAACCCTAGAAGCTAGCCTATGGTATGATTGTTGTATATATTGTATATCTATCGACTAGCCTGGTCTCGGTTTATATAATGCACCGGAGGCCTAGGATAACAAGAGTCCTAGCCGAATACGCCGGTGGAGAGAAGTCCTTGTCTTGATCGCCAAGTCTTGTGGAATCTTCCTTGTATGCGGTAGCCGTCCGAACTGGCCCATGAGTATACGGCCACGGGGGTCCTCGGCCCAATCTAATAGATCGGGAGACGACGTGGTGAGTACCCCCTAGTCCAGGACACCGTCAGTAGCCCCCTGAACCGGTCTTCAAGTTAGGGACGCTCCTCGATTCTTCTGAACTGTTCTTCATCTTCGGTTGCCGGTCTTGAAAACTGGTTCAACAAATCTTCTTTATCTTCGATCTTGAGGATCGCCGAAATGCATTCGACGAGTTTACACGTCGGGTATCCGAGGAGCCCCTTTAAGTTTCCGGCCTTTATCAATGCCTTGTTTATTTTTATGCCACACCTCGGGTTTGAAGTTGTTCCCGGGAGGCAGGGTCCTCTTGGGTCCGAGCTCCAATGCCGGACTGCATTCGAGATATCTTTTGCAGCCGAGCACCAACGCCGGACCGCTTCCCAGCTCTAGCGTTGGAATGTATCCGAGCTCCAACGCTGGACTATGTATGCGAGCTCCAACGCCAGACTGTATATCCAAGCTCCAACATCGAAATATATCCGAGCTCTAACGCCGGATTGTGTCCAGGCTCCAATGCCGGACTATATCCGAGGTGTCATATCACCTTGGTTCAAAAAAGTTGAAGGAGTTTAGCCGAGCTTAATGCCGGAAATGCCCTCTATGGAGCCAGCCACTAGCGCCCGAGCTTTATGCCGGACTGCTTCCGAGGTGGTGCACCACCCCGACTATGGGCCGATTTTTTGTCAATATTTTTTATTGGTGCAATTTATTCTCTGCCGAGATATATAGCCAGTAGCCCTCAAGGTGTGTATCGGTCTAAAAACCCGAGATGCACATGAAGGATGACATAAGACCGCTGATCCCAGTAGCCGCCGAGACTCAGGTTGATTTGCAAAATCGGCCTGAGGATCAAGTCCTAACTCGGCAGAATACTTCGGGACACAAAAGCGGCGTGCTCAGTCCTCAAGACTCAGGTTGGGTGCGGCCGACCAACCTGAGGATCAAAATCTCCTCGAAAACTATAATGCACATAAAATTTTCTGCATTGGACAAGCAATGCAGTAGCCCCCGAGACACTGGGCGGGTGGCAACACCAGATCAGGGGATCGATGTGCCCCTTTAATATTTGTAAATAATAAGCCCGAAGCCCAGTAGCCCCCGAGCCTTAATGCGGGCACGGGTGGCCGAATTAAGGATCAATATCCATAGTAAAATCACAAATTATTTGTAATGACTCTATGTATCCAAGTACTTTACGTCATTAATGCTCGGATCCGCATTGTACAAAACTTTATTGACCGACCATCGGCTTCCACCTCCTTGGCCAGTAGCCGAGGAGTGTTTGTCCTACTTTATAAAGCCTTTATGAGGGCAAAGATTTACGACAAACAAGGCAATCTGGCCACACGGTTTTATAAACAAAGGTACGCAGAGAGATATGTTATATTACTATTTAACAGAAGAAATGTATTCCAAAGAAAATAGTCCCGCTATCGGTTCCTTTCTTTGGGTTGTCATGCTAAGCATGATCATGAAACCTCAGCTCGAATGTAAGAGCAAAATATCGAGGATTTAGTTTGGGAGGCTAGTTAATAGCCCCCGGTAGTGCTCGGCGACAGTCGAGGTCAAGCCGTAAACACTTCGGCCAATGTTATGAATGGCCCGTCATAGTCATCGGATCGCTGACGCTTATTGTGACAGTCAGTTTTTGGCTTTCTCCACTAAGGTGCTCAACCATGTGAGCTGGAAGCACAATCACAGTGGTTCTCCCTTTGCACGCCTAGCCGAACAAAAAGGAACGTAGGAAGCAAGTGCAGGAGCCGGGCAACCCAACTATTGACCGAAGACACAATTCGAAACCGATGCATATATAGCAATATCTGAGAATGTTTTTGCCGAATCCCTAAAGGTGTCCGGCGTTGCACTGTGAGACTAATGCTGGAAAAGCACAAATAGTTTAAAAGTGCCAAAAAGCTTGGAAAACCAAGAAACGTCAGTAAAAACATGACGTCCGAACAAGATCAAGTGTTCGGTGCCAATCCGAAAATTGGTCTTAGAAAAAAGAAGTGCTTCTGTCGTCCTTTAACATGACACATTCTATCTCAAGACTTCGAGCGGGTCAGCCTATGGCTTCAACCTCCTATCCCGAGGGCGGAGTACTTCTCATTAGGCCAGTTTAGCAAACTAAACTCTAGCGGCTTTGAGAGAGAAATTAGGCTCCCCGGCTAGTGACCGCACACTCGCGTCGAAAAAAGGAGTGATAAATAATAATAATAGAACTTTGCAATGACCGAGAAGAAGAACACTTATTATAAAATGGCTCAAATAAACTTAAGAGCCCCCAAGTGACTTGGGTAGAAGAATGATTGCATGTATCGAAGTACTTATATCATATCTATGTTCAACCGAACTTTAAACGCGTCTTAACCGACCGTCGGCTTCTCCCTCTTCAGTTAAGGACCGAAAAGTGTTATGTACTCCATCGGTCGAGAATATCGACGGTGTTTCCAATAACCAGGCAATCAGGCCATAAGGCTGTAACAGACAAAGCGCGCTCAGGGAACTTATGTTGTATTACTGCGAAGAGTAAGAAGCATCTTCGAAGAAAATAGTACCCCCACCGATACCTTTCTTCGGTGCTCATTGTTATTATGAGACTTGTGCAATAGATTTTTTGTATTCATGAGTTCGGTTGTGTGCCGACCATCATTAAATAACTATAAGAGCGCTAGCTTTCGGCTTCACCCAGTCTGAGGTCCGGCTCGGGTGACCCGATCGTGACAATCGCAGAGGTGCTCCCTTTACTCCCTAGCCGAACAATCGGGAACGTAGGGGTAAACACAGGAGCGAGGCAACCCAGCTTGCAAATCGCTTAAGTCAATGTGGTGCATATTGTGGTGTAATACACGAACAAGGAACGAAGCCGTACAAGTATAATCATATGCAACAGGAAAAGCTTCATAAAGGAAGCCCCCAAGTAAACGGGGTATTTGAATTTATGCGTCACAAACAAAGTTTGGACAAGGAAATTTTTTAGAAGCAACTTTTTTCCAAAAAAGTATAATGCTTGGTCGAACCGAACGCAAGTTAGAAATTAAAGCTTTGAGCATGAAAGCGACTTAGCTGGTTAATGTATTTGGTATTGATGACGCGGTCCGAGCTTGATGCGGGGCAATGTTCCATCCCTCGAGCCGGTCCCGAGGTGGCGGAGCGGAGAGCTTGACACGCCGAAGTGGTGACATAGCACGATCAATGCAGACCGGCAGAGTGACGCCGAAGTCCCCGGATCATTTTCCTGTGCACAAAAAATAATGCAAACCGGAGATAATAGTAATAATGATAATTAGAAAAAATCGTTGCATAATAAATAATTTATGCAAAGTGAGTAATAAAAGAAATATGGCCTGGCGCCGAAGTCAAGTCAATGCAGGGCGTCGGCGTGATGCGGTAAAGGCGTGGCAAAGCCTGAATTCGCAGGTCGGTCCGAGCTCCGAGTGCGGCGTTCGCCGAACTATGTACGGAAACTGACCGAACCACCATGCGACTGTCGTTAATGCAGTCACCATTTGATAGACCTGTGTACATATCATGGACAAACCAGAGTAATAATTCCTTGGGAAAAATGAACCCAAACAAGCAAAAAAATACTGGGATTAATAGCACCTGGTTTATTTGTTGTAGCAATCCGAAGGAAGGTGATTCCTAAAATTGGGACCCGCTCCGCACACCCATTGCCTGATGGGCGATAAAACGACGGCATGGCAATGCTGGTAAAGGTTGACTCGCCGAGGCAAAGCCCTCGGCCCAGCTAATATGACGGAGCTGGTCGGCTAGTGACGCCGAAGTGTCCGGAGTAGGTTGATGAAGAGATGGCGAAGCCCCCGGTCCAGCCGAGATGTCGAAGCCTCGATGTCAGCCGATGAGTCGAAGTAGGTCGGCGTGATGGACACCATCTTGAAGAAGTAATAGTGCGGCCCTGTCGATGCAGGTCGTGACGTGGTCGATGCCGGCTTGATGAAGCGACCGTGCGGCGATGCCGGTATGCCCGCTCCGTGTAATCCGTGGGGCGGCGATGTTGGTGATGATTTATCCTTCACGATGCCGGGCTCTTGTTCGGCTTGCTGAGATGATGATCCGAAGAAGTTGAGCTCGGCTCAACAAAGTGACGCCGTGTCTAGCGCAGGTCGGCAGCCGTGGAGTAATATTACCGGAGTGGTTTGACACCAACATGATGTTGAAGATCATGTTCAAAAGATCTTACAGTTAGTGGGATGTGTTCGGGACAAAACACAATATCCCATACAAAACTTCCTTCAAAAGGGATGTCTGAAATCCTGTTCATAAAAAAGATGAACTCCGGTCGGATTCGTTTTCGCGCAGAAAACAGATCCGAAAAGTGATGCACTAATCGGAAGGTTCCCGGAGTTTGGACGGTCGGATCGAGCCGAAATTTTGAGAGGTGGTAGATATAGGAATTCCGCAGCCGATCAACGGTTGGATCTTCCAAAGGACGTCCGAGCTAGAAGGTGGACACCACGCCCTAAACTCATCCAAATTCCCGTCCAGATTTGACAGGGCTCCGGTATATCGTGGATTGCCAGAGATTCCTTCATCGGAACTCGACGAAATTTTCCAGGTTTATTGTAGACTCAATTCCGCACAATTCCACCAAAGCGATCATCAAAGTGATACTCGAGGAGGTGGTGGTGGCAGATACGAGTTCGCTGTCCAGAAAAACAGCACGGTCGCTTGAGGGCAATGTTGACGTTGAGCCCCCGAGCTCCATAGATGATTCCTCCGTGATCTTGATAGAGATCGGAGTTGATGTTTGATGAAGGCCCTCGTCCGTACATGGTGATCCGAACACGGGGTGCAATTCTTGGTCGAACCAAGGTGACCAGTCGAGCTGGTGATGAAGATGCCGAAGTCGCAGTTAATCTGCAGGCGAGCCATCGATCCTTTTGTCGATCACACAGCGGAACTCTCAATAAAAGCACCAATGTCGGTGTCAAAACCGGCGGATCTCGGGTAGGGGGTCCCGAACTGTGCGTCTAGGCCGGATGGTAACAGGAGGTAGAGAACACTTTGTTTTACCCAGGTTCGGGCCCTCTCGATGGAGGTAATACCCTACTCCTGCTTGATTAATATTGATGATATGGGTAGTACAAGAGTAGATCTACCACGAGATCAAGGAGGCTAAACCCTAGAAGCTAGCCTATGGTATGATTGTTGTATATATTGTATATCTATCGACTAGCCTGGCATCGGTTTATATAATGCACCTGAGGCCTAGGATAACAAGAGTCCTAGCCGAATACGCCGGTGGAGAGAAGTCCTTGTCTTGATCGCCAAGTCTTGTGGAATCTTCCTTGTATGCGGTAACCGTCCGAACTGGCCCATGAGTATACGGCCACGGGGGTCCTCGGCCCAATCTAATAGATCGGGGGACGACGTGGTGAGTACCCCCTAGTCCAGGACACCGTCAGTCATCTTGCCTGAAATCCCGCAAGGAAGAAGAACGAGTCCATGAAGGAGACAAACAGACGTAGTCGAACGGGTCCTCACACACGCGAGGTTATCGGAACCAACCCGAAGAAGCAACACCGGAAAGAAGCACACAACATAGTAAACAATCATCACATAAGCATGGCACGATGCGCAAACAAGTATGATGCATGTCCGATTTAAAGAGGCATGGCATGGCAAAGTGCACAAGCAAAACTACAAGTTAAGTGGAGCTCAATATGCAACGAGTTGCATATTGACGAAACACCACAACCATTATTTAGTTCTCTCTCGGTTAGGTACTCAACAATATTAAATGTTGGTTAACATGGCAAGAGGTGAAGCACAACAAAACTACCTATCTAGGCAAGTTTAAATGAGGCCGGAAACAAAGGACAACAATTCCGGTAAAACCCCATATGCATATTTTAAGGTTTGGTACTGTTCTGCCCTAAACACAATTTTAGAGTTGTTAAACATGCAAAGTGATGCCACCATGTTAAACTAGGCAAAATTCTACCCCATTTACATATAAAGTTTGTTAAAATCCAAGCTACGGTTAATTAGTTATGAATTAAAGCATTTTAACATGACATTTGAGCAAATTTAAACAAACAACATTTTTAAACTTTTCAAACATGGATGAAAGTTGGATATTATTAAACTAGACAAAATTCTAAGCAACTTTCATATAGAGATCATTTTAATCCGGTGCACGGTTATGGAATTATTAAATGCATGATCAACAAGGGCTTTTCTATAAAACTGGACGGCTCTGGATAAAAAGATAAATCGCTGATCTGAAAAAAAATACACTGGGCCAAATCTGGTGCACTGCTGGGCTGAACAGAGAGCAGGGGCTGAGGGAGCTGCTCACAGCGGGCCTTGGGCCGGGGAAGCAGGCCAGCAGGAGCGGCCCGACGGGGGGGCGGGGGGGGGTGGAGTTGGGCCTCTCCAGATCTAGGCGAGACGCTGGCGGATCGGGGCTGAACGCGGCCGATGCAGAGAGTCAACGCAGCGAGCAGAGGCGTTCTCCTCCTCTTCTCGACAGGAAAAACGAGCAGCGGCGGCGTGGGATTTGGCGCCGGGAACGAGACAAGGCAGCAGGGGTCACGGACGAGCAGGACGGAGAGGAAGCAGTGGCGCGGTCCATACAGAGGGCCATCCCGGGGCGCGCCTGGCTCGTCCTCAAAGCAGAGGCGAGGCGCTCGCCGAGAAGAGACAGGACGTCGGCAGCGAACTTGGCGGGGAGGAGGTAGGGAACACATGGCCTCGTGAAGCAGGACGACGGCGGCGGACTTGGCGCACGGCGAGGCTGACGGAGGCCGGACGGACCTGGCCGTTCCAAGGTCAGGCGAGGGAGCTTGCCTCCTGCACAAACAAGGCCGCGGCGGCGCTGCTCCTGTGACTTGAATGAGTGCACATCA
>NC_041392.1:520316002-520322197 GCF_002162155.2 Triticum dicoccoides | reverse complement strand
GGGTGATTAGACTACTTGACCAAATAAAAATCTAGCCTTTTCCCAATTTTAGTTCTTGGCAGATTTTAGCTATCTTAGCACAAGTCAAGCAATCTCCACACAATTCAAGCAAGCATGCAAAAGAGTATATGAGCAGCGGAAAGTAAAGCATGCAACTTGCAAGAATGTAAAGAGAAGGGTTTGGAGGATTCAAACGCAATTGGAGACACGGATTTTTTTGTCGTGGTTCCGATAGGTGGTGCTATCGTACATCCACGTTGATGGAGACTTCAACCCACGGAGGGTAACGGTTGCGCGAGTCCACGGAGGGCTCCACCCACGAAGGGTCCACGAAGAAGCAACCTTGTCTATTCCATCACGGCCGTCGCCCATGAAGGACTTGCCTCACTAGCGGTAGATCTTCACGAAGTAGGCGATCTCCTTGCCCTTACAAACTCCTTGGTTAAACTCCACAATCTTGTTGGAGGCTCCCAAGTGACACCTAGCCAATCTAGGAGACACCACTCTCCAAGAAGTAACAAATGGTGTGTTGATGATGAACTCCTTGCTCTTGTGCTTCAAATGATAGTCTCCCCAACACTCAACTCTCTCTCACAGGATTTGGATTTGGTGGAAAGAAAATTTGAGTGGAAAGCAACTTGGGGAAGGGTAGAGATCAAGATTCATATGGTTGGAATGGAATATCTTGACCTCAACACAAGTGTAGGTGGTTCTCTCTCAGAAAATGTGTATTGAAAGTGTAGGTATGTTCTGATGGCTCTCTCCACGAATGAAGAGTGGGTGGAGGGGTATATATAGCCTCCACACAAAATCTAACCATTACACACAATTTGCCAAACTCGGTGGGACCGAATGGTTAAACTCGGTCGGACCGATTCAGCAAACCTAGTGACCGTTAGGATTTTCGGTGGGACTGAGATGCAACTCGGTAGGACCGATATGGTTAGGGTTAGGGCATAACGTAATCTCGGTGTGACCGATTATACAAACTCAGTGGGACTGATTTTGGTAATAAGCTAACCAGAGAGTTGGTCAGGTAAACTCGATGGGACCGATTTGCTCATCTCGGTGAGACCGAAATGTTACAAAAGGGAAACAGAGAGTTTACATTGCAATCTCGGTGGGACCGATCGCTCATCTCGGTAAGACCGAAATGTTATGAAGGGAAACAGAGAGATTACAATCCCATCTCGGTGAGACCGAGATCCCTATCGGTGAAACCGATTTGCCTAGGGTTTGTGGCAGTGGTTATGACATTTGAAACTCGGTGGCGCCGGATAGAAAGAATCGGTGGGGCCGAGTTTGACTTTTGGTTTAGGTCATATGTGGATGTGGGAAGGTAGTTGAGGGTTTTGGAGCATGTCACTAAGAATTTTGAGCAAGCAAGTCATTAAGCAACACCTCATCCCTCCTTGATAGTATTGGCTTTTCCTATAGACTCAATGTGATCTTGGATCACTAAAATATAAAATGTAGAGTCTTGAGCTTCAAGCTTGAGCCAAACTTTTTGTCCTTAGAATTTTGAGGGATCCACTTTCCTCATCCATGCCATGCCATTCATTGAGCTTTTCCTGAAATGTTAATCTTGGAATAATGTTAGCTCAATGAGCTATATGTTGTTAGGAATTACCAAAAACACCCAGGGATAGTTGCACTTTCAGTCGGCCTGCGCGAGGAAGACGAGGTGAGTAGGAGGCGCTCGGCTGCAGTCTCGATCCCATCTGGATTGAGCATTGGGAGACGGCGCGCTGTGGCGGTTGGCTCGGGGCTCGGGCAGGATTGGTGGGGATGGATTTTTGGATCAGTTTGATGGTTGGTTGGGTGAAGACCTCGAGGTGGATTGGAAGGTGGCCGCGGCTGAGAGGGATCGATGGGACATCTCCCTAGAAGTTAGGGTTTGTCCAGATTTAGACTAGGTAGTTTTTATATAAGGAAAAGAGGGAAAGTTTAGGGTAGATTTGGACCCTCTGATCAAAATCAGGCGGTTCGAGAAAACTAGATTAGGAAGTCCAAATAAGAAAACGGTGACGTTTTGTAGATGTTTGGGGATGATCCGGACACAACGGAGGCGACAGTCCGGGTCGGGTTCGGGACGACTTTCGGACACGCGCGAGGAGGTCCGCGGACTGACGAGAGAGCCTAGGTTAGGCCCGGCGATAGGTAGTGGACTGTGCAGAAGGCCTCAGGCTGAGAGAAGAGAAGAGAGAGAGGCCCGGCGACTGTTTCCGGAGATCGAAAACGTCCGACGTTAGACCGGCTATAATGCCGCTATAGTTTAACGGTTGGGCTATCAAACGAACTCCGAATGCGATGAAACTTGACAGGCGGTCTATCTACACTATAATAAGACCACACGCCAACTTTCAACCCAATCCGAGAACATTTTCCGGCCACTTATAAAATAATATTTCGGACGTGCCGCGGGCGCGTGCAAGTGTGTCTGGGCTCAGAACGGACAATGGACGGAACTGGGGGAACCCGGACGGATGCAAGTTTTGAAAACAGATGATGCAATGCACATGATGACATGATGAAATGCAACACGCAAGCACATGACATGGCAACGTCGGCGAATAACAGGAAGACACCTGGCACATCGGTCTCGGGGCGTTACAGGATTGTTGCTATTTATGGTGCTCTTAAATGACCCAAGCTCTTCATTTATCCTCCCGGTGTTATAGTTTCTCGTCTCCTTGTTCTTATCAATCCAATCTTGTTTTCGTTAGTCGCAGATTTTCACCTCATAGTTTTGAGATGTTTTCCATAAGACCACAACAAGTTTACTCTTTTCGTTGCTGGTTTTCCAACAACTCCGTTCGACCCTCCTTGTAACGCCCTCGATGCGGCTATATCTCCCATGTGTCGAGGCACGACTTAGAGGCATAACCGCATTGAAAGCAATGTCGCAAGTTAGGCAATCTTCACAACATCCCATGTAATATATAGATAATAAAAGGGGAGATACATAGTTGGCTTACACTCGCCACGTCAATCAAAGTACATAAATAGCATTACATCAACCAAACACTCATGGCCCGACTACGACGCCAAAATAAAAGATAAACCCAACATGAGACACGGTCCCGATCGCCTCAACTGGGCACCACTACTGATCATCAGGGAAAGACACATAGTAACGGCGTGAGTCCTCGTCGAACTCCCACTTGAGCTCAAGCGCGTCATCCGGAACGGAATCATTAGGCCCTGCATCTGGTTTGGAAGTAATCTGTGAGCCATAGGGACTCAGCAATCTCGCACCCTCGCGATCAAGACTATTTAAGCTTATAGGTAAGGCAAGGTACAATATGTGGAGCTGCAGCAAGCGACTAGCATATATGGTGGCTAACCTGTTCGCAAAAGAGAGCGAGAAGAGGGGGCAAAGCGCGAACGAATAACTAGAGAACAACTTGCGGCAAGCATTACTCCAACACCGTGTTCACTTCCCGGACTCCACCGAGAAGAGACCATCACGGTAACTCACACAGTTGATTCATTTTAATTAAGTTAAGGTTCAAGTTATCTACAACCGGACATTAACAAATTCCCATCTGCCCATAACCGCGGGCACGGCTTTCGAAAGTTCAAATCCCTGTAGGGAAGTCCCAACTTAGCCCATGACAACCTCTCACGGTCAACGAAGGAATAGACCTTCTCCCGAGACGTTTCGATTAGACTCGGTATCCCGGTTCTATAAGACACTTCGACAAGTTAAAACAAAACCAGCAACACCGCCCGAATGTGCCGACAAATCCCGATAGGAGCTGCACATATCTCGTTCTCAGGGCACACTCAGATGAGCGCTTCATACAACTAAAACCAAACCTCGAGTTTCCCCGAGGGGGCGCTTCATAGGACTCCAGTTTGGACCAACACTCAGAGGAGCACTGGCCCAGGGGGGCTTAAAATAAGATGACCCTCGGGCTCCGGAAACCCAAGGGAAAAAGAGGCTAGGTGGCAAATGGTAAAACCAAGGTTGGGCATTGCTGGAAAAGCTTTAATCAAGGCAAACTATCAAGGGGCTCCCATTATCACCCAACCGCGTAAGGAACGCAAAATCCGGGAACATAACACCGATATGACGGAAACTAAGGCGGCAAGAGTGGAACAAAACACTAGGCGAGAGGCCGAGCCTTCCACCCTTTACCAAGTATATAGATGCATTAAGATAACAAGGTAATATAATGATATCCCAACAAGTAAATAATGTTCCAACAAGGAACGGTCTCCAATCTTCACCTGCAACTAGCAACGCTATAAGAGGGGCTGAGCAAAGCGGTAACATAGCCAATCAACGGTTTGCTAGGACATGGTGGGTTAGAGGTTTGACATGGCAATTGGGAGGCATGATAAGCAAGTGATAGGCATCGTAGCATAGGCATAGCAAAAGAGCGAGCATCTAGCAAAGCAAAGATAGTAGTGATTTCGAGGGTATGATCATCTTGCCTGCAAAGTTGTCAGAGTTGACTGGATCCTCGAAAGCAAACTCAACGGGCTCCTCGTTAGTGAACTCGTCTCTCAGCTCTACCCAAACAAGACAAACAAGCAACAAGGACACAATCAACCACGTGCAAACTCAAACAACATGATGCAAATATGATATGCTATGCGGGATGCGATATGCGATGCATATGCAAGATTTGACAAGGAATGAATGAACCTGGCCTCAACTTGGAAATCCAAGTGTGCCACTGGAGAGGTGAGATGAGATCGCTTGAAAACGATATAAAGAATGCCGGAATCAGAGTCATGGTTTGGAAATGGCAAGCAATTCAAATATGGCACCGGTCTGCGATATACAGCAAGTAGCCATCTAAATGCAACAAGATGAACATGCTACAACACTCAAACATGACAACAAAATACATAACAGGGATGCTTAACAAAAGATGAACACTGAGCTACGGCCAATTCACCCATTAACAGGTTCAAACAAGCATGGCAAAAATGCATTTGGTAAACAGATTTCAGACTTAGTGAATTTAACACTTGTCTGGAATTTCAGATCAGGTAGCACATTTTGGAGCATGAAAACTATATGCTACAGGAACTTAACATGGCAAAGTAAAGCATGGCATGGAGCTACTCAAAGAGCTTAACAAAAGTCCATTAGTGGCCTTGAGCCAAAAGGGATCAGAAAATATAATTGCAAGCATGTGAAAATGGCAAAAACATAATCAGATCACAGACTTAGTGAAAAACTGGAGCATGCAAATCAGATATCAAGTAGGCATGTTAACGAGCTCGATGCACTCACTACAGAGCAAGTCATGACAATCTAAGCATACACCCAGCAAGAATACACATTATACAAGCTAGACATGGCAAGAACAATAACATAGCATGCACGGATCAACCACAACATCCTCGGCAAAATCGCTAACAAGTAGACAATCTGCCCAGATTCACGAAATGACAAAAATAGAGCTCAATTGACTCAAGCTAGGGTGCTCCATAATTGCAAACAAAGACATGGATGGATAGAGCACTACAAGATTAACAAAACATCCTTATTGACTTTGCAAGCTTGTGCTAGTAACCACACACATTACAAAAATACAAGGGTTGCACCTCTAGAAAGATGGAAAAGCATATAACAAAACACATGTAGAGCTCAGAGGCATATCATCCACACATTAATCATGGCAAAAATGACAAATATCTAATTGGAGCAGCAGATCTGACAATTATCTCAAATAGCATTATTCCAACAGCATTTCGGGCATCAAGATGAACTCAAATGAAAATGATGCAATTAGATGAAATGATGTGCTCTCTGAGCCGAACATTTTGATATGCTATATGCCCAAAACGGAGCTACGGATAAAGAATTACGACATGATGAACATGATAAAATAATTAGGGTTTCGGAGCAAAAAGTCAACCGAGGCAATTCCAGATCTAGATCCGACCGGGTACTGTAGCAGCGGCGCAGACTTCGAGGTTCGTCGTCGGACTTGCCGGAGTTGACGAAGCTCGCCGGAGCTGCGAGGAAGCCGGGACGGAGTGGCCGGAGCGGGGCGGTGCTCGCCGGGGACTTGGCCAGCGTGGAGGAGGAGCGGCGTCGGCGGCGAGGCCTTGGTGAGGCGGCGGTGGGCGGCGGTGGGTGGTGGTGGCGAGGAGGTGCGGCGGCCGGTGACGAGCTCGGGCGGCGGAGGAAGCCGAGGCGGGCACGCGGGATCTCAGGCAGCGCGGGGC
>NC_041392.1:520307746-520315742 GCF_002162155.2 Triticum dicoccoides | reverse complement strand
GCGAATTTCGGAGGGGGGGTGTATATATAAGCATAGAGGGAGCTAGGAGTGTCCAAATGAGGTGCGGTTTTCGGCCACGCGATCGTGATCGAACGATATAGGTGATGGAGAGGGTTTTGGTGGGGTTTGGGCCAACTTGGAGGGGTGTTGGGCTGCAACACGCACGAGGCCTTCTCGGTCCCTCGGTTAACCGTTGGAGCATCAAACGAAGTCTAAATGGTACGAAACTTGATAGGCGGTCTACCGGTAGTAAACCAAGGCCGCTTGGTAAGTCTCAGTCCAATCCGGAAATGTTTAATCCCCACACACGAAAGAAAGGTAGAAATGACCACCAGAGGAGAACGGGACGCCGGAATGCAAAACGGACAACGGGGAAATGCTCGAATGCATGAGACGAACACGTATGCAAATGCAATGCACATGATGACATGATATGAGATGTATGACAACGACAACAACACACGGATACAAAAACCCGAACCCGAGAAAATAAAATAACTTAACGCCGGAAATGGCAAGAGTTGGATTACATATTGGGAAAATCATATCCGGGGTGTTACACTCCTCCTCAGGATGCCTTTTTCAAGCTCTTTGTGGCAGAAGTTGGCTTTTCTTCTCCATTCTTTTATTTCAATTATCTATCTTCTATTATTTTGTTCCGGAGGCATTGTGATGTTGCTCTCTTCAGCCCATCTTCTTGTTTTGTCAGGATCATGTTCTTTTCATGCCTATCCATTTAACCGGAGTGTTGTGCCCTTTTGCTCAAGTTCTTTTCGCCTTATCAAGCCTTGCATCTCTTTTCTACCGGAGTGCTACCCGAATTGGTTCTTTCTTATTCCTGTTTCTTAACGGAGTGCTTTCAACTTTGTTCCTCTTCGTTGCATTCTTTTTTTCAATTTGTTCAACCTCTCAAGGTTCATTGGTTTCACTCGTTTGTTAAAGAAGCAACTTAGTTTTACCTCTTCTCTTTCCCTTTCGTTTTCCCCTCCGGTGCCATTCTAGATCTCGGGACGAGATCCTCTCGTAGTGGTGGAGTGTTGTAACGCCCCGAGACCGATGAGCCAGGTGTCCTCCAGTTATTCGCTGTTGTTGCCTTGTCATGTGCTTGTGTGTCATGCATTGCATATCATGTCATCATGTGCATTTCATTTGCATACATGTTCGTCTCATGCATCCGAGCATTTTCCCCGTTGTCCGTTTTGCATTCCGGCGCTCCTATGTTTACTATGTTGTGTGCTTCTTTCCGGTGTTGCTTCTTCGGGTTGGTTCCGATAATGTCGCGTGTGTGAGGATCCGTTCGACTACGTCCGTTTGTCTCCTTCATGGACTCGTTCTTCTTCCTTGCGGGATTTCAGGCAAGATGACCATACCCTCGAAATCACTTCTATCTTTGCTTGCTAGTTGCTCGCTCTTTTGCTATGCCTATGCTGCGATACCTACCACTTGCTTATCATGCCTCCCATATTGTTGAACCAAGCCTCTAACCCACCTTGTCCTAGCAAATCATTGTTTGACTATGTTACCGCTTTGCTCAGCCCCTCTTATAGCGTTGTTAGTTGCAGGTGAAGTTTGAAGTTTGTTCCTTGTTGGAACATGGAGATGTTGTTTCTTGTTGGAACAATGTTTACTTGTTGGGATATCACAATACCTCTTATCTAATTAATGCATATATATACTTGGAAAAGGGTGGAAGGCTCGGCCTTATGCCTGGTGTTTTGTTCCACTCTTGCCGCCCTAGTTTCCGTCATATCGGTGTTATGTTCCCGAATTTTGCGTTCCTTACACGGTTGGGTTATAATGGGAACCCCTTGACAGTTCGCCTTGAATAAAACTCCTCCAGCAATGCCCAACCTTGGTTTTACCATTTGCCACCTAGCCTTTTCTTTCCCTTGGGTTCTGCAGACTCAAGGGTCATCTTTATTTTAACCCCCCCCCCCGGGGCCAATGCTCCTCTGAGTGTTGGTCCAACCTGTCAGCCGCCGGTGGCCACCAGGGGCAACTCTGGGCTGGCCTACCGGAAGTTCGGACAATCTGAGTGTGCCCTGAGAACGAGATATGTGCAGCTCCTATCAGGATTTGTCGGCACATTCGGGCGGTGTTGCTGGACTTGTTTTACCATTGTCGAGGATGTCTTGTAATCTGGATGCCGAGCCTGATCGGATTGTCTTGGGGGAAGGAATATCCTTCGTTGACCGTGAGAGCTTGTGATGGCTAAGTTGGGACACCCCTGCAAGGATTTGAACTTTCAAAAGCCGTGCCCGCGGTTATGGGCAGATGGGAATTTGTTAATGTTCGATTGTAGAAAATCTGAAGTTGACCTTAATTAAAATACATCAACCGCGTGTGTAACCGTGATGGTCTCTTTCCGGCGGAGTCCGGGAAGTGAACACGGTGTTGGAGTAATGCTTGACGTAGGTTGTTCTAGGATCACTTCTTAATCATAGTTGTGCGACCGTGCTTTTGCCTTCTCTTCTCGCTCTCTTTTGCGTATGTTAGCCACCATATATGCTAGTCGCTTGCTGCAGCTTCACCTCATACCTTTTACGCTTCCTTTAAGCTTAAATAGTCTTGATCGCGAGGGTGTGAGATTGCTGAGTCCCCGTGACTCACATATATACTTCTAAAACCAGCTTGCAGGTGTCGTTGAACCGTGCAGGTGACGCAACCAAGCTCAAGGAGGAGCTCGATAAAAATATTGTCCTTTGTGTTATTTTGTTCTAGTTGATTAGTAGTGGAGCCCAGTTGGGGTCGATCGGGGATCTGTGTAGTTTTTGGGGTAGTCTTGTTTTATTTTGGTTCCGTAGTCGAACCTTGATTGTATCTAGATGATGTAATGCTTTATTCATGTAATTATGTGAAGTGGCGATTGTAAGCCAACTATATATCTCTTTCCCTTATGTATTAAATGGGTTGTGTGAAGATTACCTCACTTGCGACATTGCTTTCAATGCAGTTATGCCTCTAAGTCGTGCTTCGACACATGGGAGATATAGCCGCATCGAGGGCGTTACACATTTTAAATATAAGATTAACATTTTTTAATACATGGTCAAGATTTTCTATACACATTTAGCATTTTTCAAATGCTTGGGTAACTTTTTAAAATTCTTTTTCAATATTTTTCAAATGTTTGATTGGCATTTTCTAATGACATGATCCGTTTTTTCATACACATTGAATTTGTTTGTATAGAACTTTTGTATTTATGAGAAATATTTTTTCTATACACATTTAACATTTTTTAAATGCTTTGTTAATATTTTTTGAATGTTCTGTATATAGTTTTTTGTAATATTTATGTTTCAAATATTTGGAAGGATAAACAAAAGTAAAAAAATAAAGCAATAAACGAAAACAAAAACATGAAAAAAGACAGGAAAAATTAGGCTGTGGACCTCCCGTGTGTCTGGGCCGGGCCACGTGAAGGTCGACTTTATGCGAGGGTTCCATGATTCTTGCTTTAGGCGAGACATAGGGGCGTCCGGGTAGTAGGTAAAAGGCAAATTGGGATTGGGTTGGCCTACACGCGCTCACATATGCGCCGTGACCTAGGAAGACAATTTGAATTTTGTTCTCTTTGTTTATTTTCGTTTAATTATTTTTCTTTTTAACTTTCACCTATTTATTTTTTGATTCTTTTCTGTTTCTATTTTTCTCTTCATTTTTGCGTTTAATGTATATTTTAATTTTTATGTTTTCTGTCCTAATTATTTTATTACCATGGATGAATATTTAATTTTAAAAATTTGAGTAACATGAACATATTTTTAGAATGTGACTTTCTTTTTTATGATATCTGAAGAATCTTTTAAAATAAAAGAATATTTAGAAAACTCTTGAATTTTATTGACAATGGTTTTTGGGTAGACCTGGACATTTATTTTTCAAAACATGAACATCTCTTCTAGGAAAATATGAATATTTCTATTTAAAGACACTTTAAGCTATAAACGGCAAAATGCGGGAGCAACTAATCCACGAGTATTCCTTCGGAAGCTCCCGTGCGGGTCACTTGGGGTGGGCTGGGAGAGCATCACTTGGCATCCTCTTAGCCGCCACCATATATCGTGCTTTGGATGCTCGCTCTGATTTTTTTCTGAACGCTTTTCGGCTTTTAGATGTTTTTTTAGTTTTTTGGCATTTTGGTTTCAACCCAGTTTTTCTTATGTTTTGGACCAAATAACAATTAAAAAAATAGATGCGAAAACACGTTTTTTCCCAACCGCGAGAGGGATGGATTTACTTCTCGTGGATGCACGAATATGCTTACACGAGAGATACGACCATATCTCGCGCAAAAGGAAAAAAAACTTGTTTTCTTTTATTCCCCTTCTGAGAGAGGCACGGATTTATTTCTCATGGAGGCACGGATTTGCTTTCGCGAGAGGCACGGTCTGACTCTCTCGCAAAAGAGGGAAAAATGCATTCCACGAGAGGCACGGATTTATTTCTCATTGAGGTGCAGATTTGCTTACACGAGAGGTAAGGTCTGGCCTCTCGCAAAAGAGAAAAAATGCATTCCACGAGAGGCACGACCATGCCTCTCACAAAAGGGAAAAACATATTTTTTTCCTTCCGCAAGATGCACAAATTTATTTGTCGTGGAGACACGGATTTGCTTGCGCGAGGGCCATCGCCGTACCTCTCGCAAAAGGAAAAAAGGCGGGAGGCACAAATTTACATCTTGTGGAGGGACGGATTTGCTTACGCGAGAGGCACAACCGTAATTTTGAAGATCTCGATGTGAAAAAGACACGCATAAACTAGCTAGGGATGGCTGCCTTAATAAGTTATGTAGGACTCTGTTTACTATTTATCCGCTTTGTATTCGTGACATTGTTGCGGCAGAGGCCGCTTAGATAATAAATGGCTGCAATTTCCCCTAAAAAAGTAATGTTTGTGTTCTTTAGAAATGTTGGCATTGTTTTACAAATGGCCTTTATCCAAATTATTGTAAAATTCTATTTTTTTGAAATTTCATTTTTTTAATTTAAGAAATATTCATATTTTTATATAAATATTTTTGTTTTTAAAAATTCAATATGCTACAGGACATGTCGAGCCGCTATTGCACTGGTTGAGTTGTTATGGTACTGTCTAATCGCTGCAGTACCCCCGGAGTGATGGGTCGGGCCAGTCGGGCGCGCCCTGTGCGACACATAGCAGAGTGCGTCCAATAGGAGCTCCCCCAAACCTTTGCTGGTTCTTGTTCTTGCTTTTCCATTTTCTTTTGAGACGAGAGAAACTGTTCTAGTCTGTCCAAGACAGGCATCTGCATGTCAACTTCTTTTTGAGAACAAACCCAAAAGCAAAACTTCCAACTAGTTTATTGAGAGGGCCATCGGTCAGTGACCTTACCGTCCCTTTATCTGTTCGGCGACATGACATCGTGCATGCATGGACGCAATGACGCGCCATTATCACCCAAGCACGTATGTACCGGTCATTTAAACAAAACGAGCATAGTGCATACATATAAAGTGATTCGATCTTTCATGAAAATCATTTGTGCCTGCCAGTTTCTTCGCGTTTGCTAATCATCATATGCCTGATTTTTTTTTCAAGCGTCGGTAAATTTCTACTTTGCTCAAAGGCAAGCCAAGACCTAATCCAAGATGGAAACGATGCTGCGCGTTCCAGGAAGATGCGAAGAAGCAGGTTGACGGATGACGGGTGCGGATCACTTAGAGGGATGGTCGCGGCGGTGGCAAGCAATGACGCTGAAGGAGGTTGAGGTTGAGGGGAGGGCGAGGCGATGAGGCAGCGTGCGACAGTGCTTGCCGGCCACGCGGCACGTAGCAGGTGGATGGAGTGGGGTAGGCCGAGGGTTTTTCAGAGGAAGAAGATGAAAATGGTTGAAGCCTTGAAGGGAACATGTGTGGGAGGATAGTGGTTGTTGGATGGTGATCCAACGGTCGGGGATTTTTTGATGGATTTTTTCAGGCAGCTGGTATAGACGGTCCTTTTTTTTAAAGGAATGTAAATGACAAATAAATGGTGTCCGCAAGTCCCATTTAGTTAGCTTTATCTCGTTCCATAGTTCATTTTTCCAAAAAAATAAAATTTCAAACTGTTAGATTATATAATGGGTTTAAACGAGATTAAAGAGGACCCGGTTGACATCCGTGTATTGTTAGCCATGCATGCCTTGCAGCCACGGTATGTATCGCTGGAAATTAAATACTTGGAGAGTACATAATATCGTGAGGTTTAAATACTTCATCATATAGTAAAATCTCAACCCAACTAACTTGTGGTTGTCATCACACCGGTGACAGCACACCTGAAGACGGCCACGTCCGCTCCACACACAATTCAAATTAACGTAATAACCATGCATGCATTTTACTACAACAAATTTATTCGAACGTACTACTAGTGGTGTTGCGATCAACTGGACGTACGTACGTCTCTCTGACTGCATGCCTCTATGGAGCGACCGAATTTGGCGGGATGCTGCCATGGTGGTGTATCGGGTCAGGCCCACCTGGCACCTCCCTCTTCGCGCCGTCTCCACCAGCTGCCTGGCTCGACGGCGCCTCGACGACGTCGTCCCCCATCGTCAACGACGCAACAGGCCTTGGCCGGTGGCCGTCGACGAACCCGTGCTGCAGCGCATTGCGGCCACCGTCTCCTCCATTACCCACCACAACCTCACCTCTCTGCATCATCCTTGCCGCTTCCATCTTCCTAGCGACACCGAGAGTGCAAACCAAGAACAGCAGCACGGCCATCCTCAAAGAAGCCATGGACAAACTGAAAACCTTACTTGACAAATTATGCCGTGAGCCTGCCACTCTATTGCTACCAATCCCTGAGATATTTGTCTTATCCTAGGAAGGAAGGATGGAAGAAAGCGAGTGATGGGTCAAGCATGCACCTGGAAACCCTTATATACACGCGGGCCGGCTCAGGTGAGGTGAGGAAACAACGAGACGACCAGTCGGTTGGACGGATGGCGACGTTAACTAATCGTGGCTTAAATACTCAGCAAAACATTCAAAGCAAAACAGATCAAGCCTCCGTAGGCGGATCGAAAATGCGACGATCTTTTAGAGAGAGGGAGAGGGCATACATGCGATAAAGGTACGTAGTGGGGGTCGCTTCGGCATCGCAACGACCTCGATCGTGCACTCAGATAAATCCAGAGCTGGCGGTTAATCGTGGGCGTGCACCCTGAAAGCATTAGTTTAGCCCTTGCTAGTGCCGCGCAACCTGATACTCTTTCGAACCCTTGTTTGCTTGTGGAGGCCAACGCCAAGCTTTGCTAGCTAGCGAGATGTGACGGTGAGATGTGTCTGTGTCACCAAAGCATAATGTGAGCCAGCAATACAAGTATAGAATGACTCTGATTCGGATTGTCTGACTGTGTACTGCGTCTTTACACTACCTTTGACTAGCCGGTGGATCTTGGAGAGGTGCATTTAGTTAGGAGCAGCAGCATATTAGCACTCTCTGTCATAGAAAGCACACTTACGCAACTCGTCTGTGACAAATCGAGTAGGGCACATCATCAACTTTGTAGGTATTAGAGGCCTCGCTACCAATACACACCAGGAAATCCAAATCCAGTGGCCTGGCCAAGCCACTGTAACTACTGTTGTAACTTCCTCTCAGTTTTTAAAGTATTTAACCTTTAGTTGTAGTTTTTTTTTTGAAACAAGGCAAAAGACTTGCCATTTTCATTTAATAAGAAGAGGTTTCAGAACAGACATCGCCAAGCGGCGGAAAAGCAAAACAACCTTTAGTTGTAGTGGGATCACTGTGTAAAGGTATCTTCATTCACAATGATATGTACAACTTTGTATTTACTAACTATGCATATGCAAAGCACGCCCAATTAACAAAGATTAAACAGAAAATACTCCGCTTAACATTTACCGCATATGTTTGTAATTTTCATCAATACATGTCGTCTTAAAAAGTGTGTGTTGCCAAACTTGTGTAACTCTGACTGTAATAATATTTTTAAGTACATATAAGTAAGGTAAAATAC
>NC_041392.1:520285852-520307465 GCF_002162155.2 Triticum dicoccoides | reverse complement strand
TCTGTATATGTTTGCTTACCATTTAAAAAAAGGAGGCAAAAGCTTTGCCTCATCTCATTAAAAAGAAGGGGAATAACAAAGTCTACAGAGGCCAATTACTCCTCACACGAATGTTTTCTTACCTTGATAATTGAAAGACGGTCATACAGATTAGTTAACCATGCATGCTCTTAGAATCTTAGTTAAGGAAATACCTTTTTACTAAGGCACATATAATTTCAGAAGCGCACATAAATATGTATAATTTTATCTTAATTGCTAAATATTTATTTGGAAATTTGTAAGAATAGGTGCTCAACTAAGAATATGCAATTAAGCATGCCAAAAATAGGCGAGTTATTAGGAGGAAATAATTATAACCATGAGACAGTAAGTACATGAGTGATCAAGATATATGTGAAGAATTATGAAACTGGTTTGATGATTTTGGATTCTTGGATGGTAAGTACGCAAATTCTTACTCGTGCTTTTTTATACTGGTAGTTGATTGTGTAAATTAAACCAGCTAACACATCTTTAGACAACAAGATTATTTTACCCGCAAAACAAAAAGACAACAAGATTACTTAGACATAGGGAACCTGATTTGATGTCTTCAGCCGATCGATCGGTCTCGGTTGAATGAGGAGTACGATACACACTCTTTTCGGGATTGGTGAATCTCAGTCGATTGAGACTTAACCAAGTCTCAGTGGATGATATATTCGTGGGATTTTACTTGGAGATCGGTGCAAAATTTCTTTTTAGTTTTTCTTTTTCTTTCTTACATGTTATATCACTTGACATGGATTTGGTTAAGTTTCAGTCGACTGAAACCTAGCCACACCCCATTATTTTTGTTAACTCGACCGAGCACCATGCACTGTCACCCATATACTACTGTTGTTGGATTTTGTGGATTTCTCTTCTCTAGTCAGGAAGCTAAAGGGGGAAGCTAGGGATTTCTGGAAGAACCTTATCTCCCGATTCATTCCTCCTTGTCTCAGTATATACAAACTACATTTACATTTTAACCCTTCTCACTTTCCTATTTGCAACTAACTCCTCACAACACTCCCCCTCAAGATGGGGTGAAAATGTCTAAGAGCCCCATCTTGCCACACAACTTAAAGAAGGATACAACACTCACGCCCTTTGTTAATACATCAGCAAGTTGGTCTCCAGTTTTAACAAAACCTACTTGAAGTACTCCCTTATCAAGTTTCTCCTTAATAAAATGTCTATCAATTTTGATATGTTTTGTTCTATCATGCTGAACCGGATTGTTGACAATGTTGATTGCGGCTTGATTATCACAATGGAGCCTGAGTGGTCCTCCTTTAAACAACCGAAGTTCAGTTAATAATAATCGAAGCCATAACAACTCACATAGCCCTGAAGCCATGGATCGCAGCTCTGCTTCTGCCGTGGATCTGGCGACAACACTTTGCTTCTTACTCCTCCAACTGACTAAATTTCCTCCCAAGAAGACGCAATAACCTGAAGTGGATCTCCTGTCATCCAAGCACCCAGCCCAATCAGCGTCTGTGTATCCCTCAACTTCTAGATGCCCATGGTTGGAAAGGAGAATTCCTTTTCCAGGACAACCTTTGAGATACCGCAGAATTCTATTTACTGCATCTAGATGACCTGATCGAGGATCATGCATATATCTACTCACCAGGCTCACGGCATATGCAATGTCTGGTCTAGTATGGGATAGATAAATTAAACGTCCCACAAGTCTCTGGTATCTCCCCCTATCAACAGGTTCTCCTGAATTGGCTGTAATACGAAGGTTTGGTTCAATTGGTGTGGCAGCTGGTTTACTTTCAAGCATCCTAGTTTCAGCGAGAAGATCAAGCACATATTTCCTTTGAGAGAGAGAGATACCTTGAGCTCCATAAGATACTTCTATTCCCAGGAAGAAGTGGAGGAAGCCAAGGTCTTTGACTTCAAATGATTTCGCCAACATTTTCTTCAAGTTCTTTATCTCCACATCATCATTCCCTGTGATCACAATGTCATCAACATATACGACCAATACGACAGTTTTATTTCCGTGGTGCTTAAAGAAAAGGGTATGGTCAGCATTGCTTTGTCGAAAACCCAAAGTGTAGACTTCCTTGCGAAATCTCCCAAACCAAGCCCTTGGTGACTGTTTAAGTCCATAAAGTGATTTCTTCAATCTACACACTTTACCCATTGTCTCAGGCCCACTGAACCCTGGTGGAATCTCCATATAAACTTCTTCTTTCAAATCTCCATGAAGAAATGCATTCTTCACATCTAGCTGAAACAACTTCCACTTGTTATTTGCTGCCACCGAGATTAAAGCTCTGATGGTGTTCATCTTTGCAACTGGGGCGAAGGTTTCATCATAGTCCACTCCATATGTCTGGCTATAACCTTTCGCCACAAGTCTCGCCTTATATCTATCTACTTTCCCTTCGGGTGTATGTTTTATGGTAAACACTCATTTGCAACCTACCACTTTCTTGTTACAAGGAAGTGGAGTAATTACCCATGTATTATTCTTGTCGAGAGCAGACATCTCCTCAAGCATTGCTGCCCTCCACTTTGGGTTTAATTTTGCCTCCTGCCAGTCCCGTGGTAAGGGTTCTGCAGAATCCAGCGCTGCAATAAAGGACTTGTAAGAAGGACCAACAATGTCATAAGAGACATAGTTGGAGACATTATAAGGATCCAATTTAGAGGGCAATTTTCTGGCACTAGCTCGTGGTTGCTTTCTATAAGCTATTGGGACATCAAGGTCATCATATTGAGAAGAGATGTTACCACTGTCCAAGGAAGGTCCAGTATCACTAGTTTGAACTTGAGTATTATCTTGTTGGTCAGCCTCCTTCTCTTGCTCACCATGTTGCCCATAAGCCTCGGGCTCAGGTTCCAACACTTGCGTCCTTTCCTCCTCAATACGACGTCTTCGTGTATACACCTGAATCCCCCTTTCCTCATTTGGTTTTGGCCACCGGAATGCTTCACTTGATGTATCATACTGCTGCTCATGTCTTCGTTCTTGCTCTGTTTCCACTGGAATTACCCCAACTATCATCTTTCTTGATGTTGCATCATCTTCCTCTTCCTTATCTCCCCCTGTCTCACAATCTGCATCTAAATTTTCATTAGCAAATAAATCAGGGAAGACATCAGTTAAATCCGTCGGTTCACCATAGAATGGTTCCTGCTCCCTAAATACCACATCCATACTCACAAACATTCTCCTTTCAGATGGACACCAACATTTATATCCCTTCTGCTTACCAGAGTACCCCACGAATACACACTTTAACGCCTTTGGATCTAGCTTGCCAACAGATGGTCTGTAATCCTTCACAAAACAAACACACCCAAAGACCTTAGGTGGAACCACATATTTTGTTTCACCCATTAGACACTCTAACGGTGTTTTATAACCAAGTACCCTGGATGGCATTCTATTCATCAAGTAAGCAGCTGTCATTACAGCTTCACCCCACAAAAACTTAGGAACATTCATAGATATCATTATGCAACGAGTGATTTCCAGAAGATGTCTATTCTTCCTTTCTGCCAAACCATTCTGCTCTGAAGTACCTGGACAAGTTGTGTGATGAATAATCCCAAAACTGGATAAGTACTCATTAAATTTCTTGTTCACATACTCTGTGCCATTATGAGTGCGAAATGTTTTCACACAAGCATTATATTGCGTTCTGATCATATTATGAAAATCAACAAAGCATTCAAACACATCGTTCTTGTTCTTCAACACATAAACCCAAGTCACTCTAGTACAACAGTCAATAAAGGTAACAAACGAGCGATATCCATTTAAAGATGAAACTCCACTAGGACCCCACACATCAGAATGTATAACTTGAAGTGGCGTGTCACTTCTATTATCAGACGATGTATAGGAGCTACGTGTTTGTTTACCATATTGACAAGCGTCACATACTAGACTCCCCTGGTTAACTTTACTATAAAGAGCAGGATAAAGCCTACCAAGGGTGACAAAAGACATATGTCCTAGCCTGCGGTGGTGAAGAAGGAATTCGTCAAGTGGTGAAAGGGACGCAACAGCTGCAACCACAGGTGGCATATTATTATCCATATAATACAGTCCATCATGCATGATCCCCGTCCCAAGTCTTCTTCCAGTCCCAAGTTCCTGAAACAAGCACCATGATGGAAAGAAGATAGCAACACAATTAAGTTCATTTGTGATGCAACTGATGGATAGCAGATTTATTGGGAACGAGGGAACATGCAAAACAGATGACAAAGACATATCAGTGCTACACATAATTTTTCCTGATCCCATAATGGTTTGGGAGGAGCCATCAGCTAATTTAACGGTTTTCTTATTTAAATCAGGAGTATAGTCAATAAAATTTCTGTAGGAACCAGCCATATGTCTAGATGCACCTGAATCTAATAACCATGGTGCATCAATGGACTTATCTATCACAGTGTGAGAGTTGTTACCACCGAAATTTGCTAAGGCAGCAGAGGTAGGCGCTTCAACAGTTGTCTTGTCACCTAGAGAAAGCCCCTTCAATTGGCACCACTTCTCCCAATCCTCAGCAGTCATCTCAACACTCATAGTTTGGGTGGTATTTTCATTGATCACCGACGTGTTTGCTTTAGCAGCAGGGCGTGTACCTCGCCCACGGTAGCCTCGTCCTTCAAGCCCACGGCCACGGCCTCTTCCACGCCAGTCCTGCCCTCTTCCTCTGCCGCCTCCCATTAACTCAGGGCATGAAAACTTCAAATGTCCTGGCTGACCGCACTCGAAGCATTTCTTCTCAGTTGTATTTGATCCCAACCTTTGATAATTTCCACCCTCTACTGCATAGAGCGCTAATCTCCGCTGCATGATACCTTGCATCACTGACCCGGCTGCCTCTAATTTCAATCTGGTTTCCTCACTAATGATAGCTGATATTGCCTGCTCCAGTGTAGGAAGCTTTCCGCTACCATACAGTGCAGCCCTCCTGTTTTCATACTTAGAATGAAGTCCATTTAGGAAGTCCCTCACACGTCTCTTTTCCGTCCACTTGTTAAATTTCTAAATACACTTACCACACTCCATATCAATTGGATCAAAGTAATCAATCTCACTCCACAATCTCTTCAATTCGGACACATAATCCACAACTGATTTGTCACCCTGACTCAACCCCTGCAGCTCCTTCTGAATTTTACAAGCAAGCATCTCATTACCGACTCCAGAATATGTACCTTTCAGTAGCCGCCAAATTTCTGACGCCTCCTTAATCCTTTCCACCTGCTTAGCAATTTGAGGTGAGACTGAACTCAGCAGCCATGCTCTCACCAATGCGTTGGTCATCTTCCACTTCTGGCCTTCCTTGGAGTTCTCGTCAGCTGGTTTTTCAATTGCCCCATGTATATAGCCCTCTAGACTTCTTGAGACAAGAATTGTCTCTGCGTGCTCTGCCCAACTTGCATAGGTTTCAGACCCATCTAACTTCACCAGGGGAATTTGCAATGGATGAACCTCCTCCTTGACCTCTGCTTCTGGTTTTGAACTCCCTCCTTGCTTGCTCATAGCCTCGAACAACAATCTGTATTTATCATCCATGGCTTGCAACACCGCTGCAAGCTCCCCTGCCGTGACTCCCGATGGAGCGGCATCCTTGTCACCCATCGTTGCAAACCTCTCCTTGATGTGCTGCTCTGACCTGGTCTTCAGCAGCCCAGAAATCCTCTTGCTTCAGGACCAAGCACACTTGTGACCTTTGGTGCTTCTTTCTCTGTTGCAACACAACAGCAGCTCCTGCCTCCTCCTGGACACAAATCTTTCCCAGCAACACCACGCAACCACCTCCAGGGAACACTCTCCTACACCTCTGCTTGGCACCTCCAGCCTGCTTCCACACCTACAGTTCTGCTCGCCTCCAACCGAACACAATCCGTGCGCTGGCTCTCTCTGCCGGCGACACCCTTGCCGAGGCTTCCGATTTCGAGCAGCCTGCACAAGGCTACAAGCAGGAGCACCACTCCCAGGTCGCACAGCCACCAGCTTCAACTCCAACCCGCTGCACCGCCTCACACCCTGGCCGCAGCTCCTTCTATTCGCTCCAGTCCACCACCAGAAGCACTCCTCTTCTCTCCTCGACCACAGCAAGGAGCGCCACCATTCCCTTGGTCGCCGGCGGCGGCTACAGCACCTGCTCTGACACCATGTTGTTGGATTTTGTGGATTTCTCTTCTCTAGTCAGGAAGCTAAGGGGGGAAGCTAGGGATTTCTGGAAGAACCTTATCTCCCGATTCATTCCTCCTTGTCTCAGTATATACAAACTACATTTACATTTTAACCCTTCTCACTTTCCTATTTGCAACTAACTCCTCACAACAACTACCATGTCCGCTTAGTTTGACCTTCAAAACTCATACTTTGACAAAACCATGTAGTTTGTATTACACAAAATATAGCCATTACATTCTATTTGAAATTGTCCTTGGTGCTACATTTTGAGTTAATAAAAGTGTCATTTGCCGAAAAAATATTCTATTAGAAAACACTTCGATATGATTATGATTGCGTAACCATTAACTAAATACTTTACGAGAGTTTTATGATCAAATAGTAATCTTGGACGTCCAAACTAGGCCTTATAATTTTGAGCGGATATTTTCGGTCAAATTACCAGCTGACAACATGAGCATGGCGAAACCCCTGTTGGTTCAGGTGGCTTAACTAAGGCATGATCTCCATCGTACGGATGCATGGTGTGTGGTGGGCTTCTGATATTGATTTCTTCAATTCGATTTAGTAGAAATAAGAGAGAATTCCTTATTTAACACCGTCTCCAAATTTGTTGCCTTATTTGACACTGAAAACTTTTTTCTTCCTTATTTAACACCGAGTCTAAATTTTATACCCTTTATAACACTATAGTCCATTTTAAGCCTTAGTGGTGTTAAATGACACATGAAAAGACCTATTTACCCCTCATGTCATATGTGATCAAATTTTTATGTGTATATGTGTATCCGGCCAACTCGTTTTGTGCCTCGGTCCCTGCCTTGACCGTGTTGTAGCCAAGTGCTTTCCGGCGTACAAGCGTACGAGGCTAGCTCGAGTTTTTGTTACTCTGTACACAATCGATTTTGTGCACGTACACACCAAGAAACAAGCAAGCAGATAAGTTCAAAAAAAAAAAACAAGCAAGCAGACAGATGGGTCGATTCTAGTTGGACATGTACTGCTATACGTACAGGACGAAGCTAGCTAAGCAGCCGATCTCTCGCTTGATTGATTCTAAGTTGGCTGGCTAGCTAACCAAGTTAGCGATATTATCACGGAGACTATACACAAACACACGAGGCCGTTGATGGCCACATGATCGTGTCAGCCTTGTTTATTTTCTTTTGTTCAATATATCAACTCTATTAACTTACTGATTTGTTGTATACTACTATCAATTGTGTACAGGCACTAACTATTTTCACACACAAAAAAGTAAAAGCACTGACACAATATTAACCACATCCAAACATAGTCGCATGATGAAGCTAAACTACCACATAACAATTTTAATCACAAATCACATTGAGGGCAAATAGGTCTTTTCAGGTGCCGTTAAGGCTTAAAATGGATAAAAATGTCGTAAAAGGCATAAAATTTAGACACGATGTTAGATAGGGAAGAAAAAGGTTTTTGGTGTCAAATAGGGAAACAACATTTAAAACAGTATCATATAAGGAATTTTCTCTAGAAATAATCCGGCCGTTAGGCACTTTTCATGCATGATGCGACGTCTACGTGGGATGTGTTGATAAGACGACATGAGAAGAGCTCTGTTGTCGCGTCAGCGTAATCAGATATATATGGGGCAAAGAGAACTTGAGCCTATCGGTTGATCCAGCTGCATGGATCACGAGTGGATAGAGATGTATGGCCAGACTAGACTTTCCAAAGGCCAAATCCGTCTGACTACACTCCCCAAAGGCCAAATCCGTGCAAGGCACCACTAGCAACGAATGTTTAACAAAGGTCAGGTGGTGATTAAACAAGCCAGCTAGCAGTTATCTTGGTCATAAACCGGCAGATACGGTGACCCACACGACCGCAGACAGCGCCCTGATGCACATGCCTCCACGGGAGGCGATTTGTGCCACACATGGATGGGGCTCGCGGATTGTGGACCGTCGATCTGCGCTAAAATTTGGGTATATGTTTATGTATATCAACTATTTCCCTTGGTATAGCCCTAGGTGTATATTTGTAATTACTTCGTAACGGAATCGATATACGTGTTGGTGCGGGGCCGCTTTCGTGGGTGCACATATTTTTCATAAACAGTTGATGCAAATAGTATTGTACAAAAACGGTAACATCTTTGGAAAATCATTAATTATGTTTTTCTTCTCCCTTGATGTGTGTTCTTTAAGTAGGTTTTTTTTTCCCAACAACTCTTGTGGTTGAGTAGCAATGATGTAGAGGGAAAAGGACAAAACAAATACTGTTGTTAGCGATTGAAAGACGTCGACTATAGTAGCACCGCCAACGGAAGTATATCGGAACCTATTGCGGAACTGGTTAGCTGTATTCATATGTTTGATCTGCATTTTAGTTTCATGTTTAGAACTGTTACATTTGTTAGTGTTTTTATTGTTCATGTTTGTTGTTTGTGCTTGTATTGGTTGGTTATCTTCCAAGAAGTCTTGAGTTGGAATTATCGAATTTTTGTTCTTTGATATTTTTGATGTTGAATCTTAGAACACAAATAAAAACAGATGTACTAAGTTTACATCTATAAATCGGGTTGTGCTAAGTTCGGAGCACAAAAACTTATATGAGTTTGAAAGTACACGTTAGTTACAGAGGATGAAACTTAATCCATATGTTAGTCTCGAGTTAAGTTACTGGAGATAAAAATTAGGGTTATGTTATTATAATAGTGGGTTAACTTCTATGGCTTAATGGTTACAATATGCTTTTTATGGATGGACATCAGTTCATAAAGTATATAATTGTCAAAGACTTCACCAATATTAGATTGCAATTTCTAATGTCACATTAGTTATAAAATTTATTCAATTAAGTTAGATGGGGTCGAACATAATTAGCACGTGGACGTGTGTTAGTCAATTTACTTGCACGACTTAATGAAAATGATTTTTTTACTCAGGTTAGTTTAGTCTATAATCATAACTTTTTATGGTATAAAACATGAAGCTAAAGAGCAGTTTCTTGAATTTTAAATTTTGTTGTATTACAATTTGAACCATATAAGTTGTTAACATTGTGTAATTTGATAATTTTAATTATGAAGCTTTACATGCTGATAAAGTTTATATGATAGTATACAACTATTTGTTTGGTATATTGACTAATTTTACGGAAATCATCCGGTGTCCATTTGTGTACTGTCCCAACCCTCCATCCGCCGTCCATTGTGTGTCTTTCATTCAACGTCCAAGAGTTAATCTCTACTAATCACGTCTATCTTCTACCATGGACATATAAGAGGCAGAAACTACGGAGGCTACCTACATAGCATAGCATTAAAGTCCATTTGAATTTGAATCACATTTTTCTTTATCGACCGTGTACACACCGCAATTAATACCTTTTGAATTCATGTGTTTTTTTCTTGTAGAAATTTCTTACAATATTTTCTTGCAAAATGTAGGTTCCCATGCAAATTTTTCTTGCAAAAAATTTCTTAATTTATTTTCATGCGAAATGTATATTCCCATGCAAAATTTTCTTGCAAAAATTTTCTTACAATATTGTCTTTTGAAATGCAGATTCTGTTTGCAAATTTTCATACAAAACTTTTCTTACAGCATGCATGCAACAATACTACAAAGACAGAAGATTCCCAGCACATGATGCTATCCCCAGTCTAAGTGCATCTCCAACGTTGACCCACAAATTCTCTCCCACATTCGTCCACGGATGCAGGAGCCGGCCATCCAACGCTGCCCGCATACATTTCAAGCCAGGTTCAACTAGCAGGACGAAATTCATGCAAACAAGGTGGATATTCATATAAATCAAAGCACATTCGTTACAATTCAAACAATTTTCATATAAACAGACGAAATTCATTACATTTTGGACAATTGTAACTAAACCCTACTCTAAACATGTTCTAAATGATTGCCGGTGCCTGTTTTCCCATGTCCAACTATGAGCCCCGAGAACTAAACTTCTGGATCTTGCCTTCGCCTTCTCCAGTTCCGCTTCGGATCTCTCCAGCACTCCCTCCGCAGCCTCGGACACCACAGCCTGAGCGGCTAACCGACCGACGATGATCAGCCTGAGCGGCGACCTACCATGCACTATTCTTCCTCGCTGCCAGCGGCGCCCGCGGACGTGTCGACTTCATGGTCGTGGCGGAGGGGCGCGGTCGGGGCGGACCTGGAGATGTCCTCCTCGTCATCGTTCTTGCTGAACACCTCGTCCACGGCCTCGTCAATCTCCCTATAGGCGGCCTATAATTTCGCCTGATGGAGGCAGTACCGCTAGCGGTCGCGGCGGATGTCGTGGGTAGAGCTATAGGAGTCGAGCAGCGCCTCCTTGATACGTCCCAAACGTATCTACTTTTTCAAACACTTTTGCTCTTGTTTTGGACTCTAATTTGCATAATTTGAATGTAACTAACCTGAACTGACGCTGTTTTCAGTAGAATTGTCATAATCTTATTTTTGTGCAGAAATAAAAGTTCTCGGATTGAGCTGAAAATTTACTGAGAATTATTTCGAAATATATTAAAAAATACTGGCAAAGAGAAATACTAGAGGGGAGCCACTAGGGCGCCACAATCCCACGGGGTGCCCATCCCCAGGGCGCAAACGAAGTCTATTTTGATGAAAACTCTAATGTTCCTAAATTTTATGGACTTTCCCAATATCGACGATTCCCAAGATAATAGGCATGGCAGGCCCGTGGGCCCCCCTGCAGCTCCCACAACCCTATCTCCAACTCCATAAGTACCTATTCGTCTAGGAAAAAAATCAGAGAGAAGGAATCATCACGTTTTACGATACGGAGCCGCCACCACCTCCTGTTCTTTATCGGGAGGGCTGATCTGGAGTTCGTCCTAGGCTTCGAAGAGGGGGATTCGACGCCGTCGTCATCATCAGCCTTCCTCCATCATCAATTTCATGATGCTCACCGTCGGGAGTGAGTAATTCCTTTGTAGGCTTGCTGGACGATGATGGATTGGATGAGATTTATCATGTAATCGAGTTAGTTTTGTTAGGGCTTGATCCCTAGTATCCACCATGTTCTGAGATTGATGTTGCTATGACTTTGCTATGCTTAATGCTTGTCACTAGGGCCCGAGTGCCATGATTTTAGATCTGAACCCTTTATGTTTTCATGAATATATTTGTGTTCTTGATTCTACCTTGGAAGTAATAAACACCTATTACATGTTATGACCCACATACCCCAAAGTGACAATAATTGGGATTCTTTCCGGTGATTATCGTAGTTTGAGGAGTTCATGTATTCACTATGTGTTAATGCTTTGTTCCAGTTCTCTATTCAAAAGAGGCCTTAATATCCCTTAGTTTCCTTATGACCCATGATGTCGCTTGAAACTGCATTGGTATTTCCCCAAAGAGGAAGGAATGATGCAGTACATCTATGGTAGGTATTTCCCTCAATTGTGAAACCAAGGTATCAATCCACTAGGTGAACCAAGCAATACTATGTAAACGGTACCTGCACACAAAGAACAAATACTTGCAACCCGACGCGTATGAGGGGTTGTCAATCCCTCTTCGGGTAACAGTGCCAGAAATTGTCAAGTTGATGGGATAAAATTTGTGTAGATTGGATAAATAGATCTCTATAAAACGCGAAATAAAATAAGTAATAAAAAAGTGCAGCAATGTATTTTTGGATTTTTGGAATAATAGATCTGAAAACAAAAGCAAATAAAAATAGATCTCAAAGCAAACATGATAAAGAAAATAGACCCAGGGGCCGTAGATTTCACTAGTGGCTTCTCTCAAGAAATAACATACGGTGGGTAAACAAATTACTATTGGGCAATTGATAGAAGGTCAAATAATTATAACAATATCCAAGGCAATGATCAATATATAGGCATCATGTCCAAGATTAGTAGACCGACTCATGCATGCATGTGACGCCCCAAGACCGCAACTTCAGATGCCTTCGAGGGTTTCCGGGTTTCGTCGTGTGATTTTTTTGGTTCTTTGCATTCATCATTGCAGCATGTGCATATTGCATCATGTCATCATGCCATCATATCATTTCTTTTCTTAAATTAACTAAATAAATTGCATGGATCTTCGGTCCATTTAAACCGAGGGAATTCACATGGTGATTCTCTTTATAACATATCCTCCCGTTATTAGGGAGCTATATTAAATATTCCATTTTCGGAATCACTCATGAACACACTTGCAAATAATCACATGCCTTTTCTCGCTTCAAGTTTGGTCCCCAAACTTTGCTTTTTATCCTTTCTCCATTTTCCGGAGCTCCAACAAAAATCCGAACATTTTTGGACCTTCCTAACCCTCACTTCCTATTCGAACCATTTGAATTTAAATCAATTGAGTTTGGATTTAAACTTTGACAAATGGCCACTCCATTTTTCTTGGATCGTGCACATTTTTGCGAGTCCGTAAATATTATCCCCATGCCCAGATTCCACCCCTACCTTCCCTTTCTTTTCTTTCTCTTTTCTGTTTTGTTTTAAAAATGGAAAAGTGAGAAGAGAAGGAAATGGGAGAGAGGAGAGCCCGGTTGGGCCTCCCAGCCCAGCTGCAACCTGCCAAGCCGGCTTCATCACCGCGGCCCACCTAGGCTTAGCCAGCCTTCTAAGGCCCAGCAGTGCCGATCCCCTCTAACCCTAGCCGCCAGCTGTGCCCGATCGCTACTTCCTCTCGTTCCCATCGCCGCCGCCAGAAGCCATCGCCCTCGATCCCCTCCTTCCTTGCATCGCCAGGGGGAGGAGCGAGGCCCCGCACCCGCAGCCGTCGTCCTCCCTGGTCCACAGCGCCGCCACCTCTTTCCCTCTCCCTTCGTCCTCCCGTGCGCCGCCCAGTGTGTGAGAGAGAGAACGGCAGCGCCGCCTGCGCTCGATCCCCGTCGCCCTCCTCTGCTACACTCCACGCGCCCCCTTCCTGGCTGCTCCTCCTTCCACGCCCTGCGGCAGCTGCTCTTCCCGGCCACCTCGTCGCGCCACGACCTGCCCCTGCGCGCGCGCCGCCACGCTTCGCCGTGCGCCGCCATGGTTCGGAGCTCGCCGGAACCAGCGTGCCATCGCCTCGGCTGCGCCTCCCTCTTCTTCTTCTTCTGAAGAGCAGCGCCACGGAAGTACTGCCCCGACCTCCGGCGAGAACGTTCCTCCCCTCCAGCCGCGAGACCCTCTCCGTCGCGCCATCCCTACCTCCCAGAGTCGTCGCCCTGCCCTGCCAGGGACCTCGTCGTGGCTGCCCATGAGGTTCCTGCCGCCGGCGCCTGTTCCCGGCCGGATCCGCCGCCCGTGACTTCGTTCCTCCGCTCCGTCTCTCCTACTGCTTCGTCCCCGCACCACCTGGTGACCCCGTCGTCACTCCGACCGGCGAGCCCAGGCCGCCGAGCTCTTCGTCTTGCTGCTGCTCCGCCATCGACCTCCTGTTGCTGCAGGACCATCCCCACCGGGCGCTGTGGGCGTGTTGTTTCTTCTCCCTCAAGGTCGAAAGGACGCCAGTTACACGTAACACCAAGTACCACGACGTCCTCCAAGAGTTTGGGTTCGACAAATTTGATGACGCTATTGTACAACTACATTATCAAGACCGGCAAGACCGACTGAATGAAACCGCCAAGTACCTCTATGAACGGATGCGTCAAGGTCGCCTTGGAAATCGCCAAGTACACCATCGACAAGATCACACGGATGCTTAAAAGAGTGCTGAACGAAACGCCAAGTACCACGACGACCATCGGCATGTACCCCTACACCGCATCGGAATGCCGAGTTCCTCTTCGGATGTGTGTACGACTATCAGGGCCAAAAGACCCGTACAACATTATCGTCTCCAAAGAACTGTGTAACAGAAACGTCAAGTTCGACTACGACTCGTGTACGGCTACGCGGGATTCCTCAGACGCCAAGTTCAGCGATGCATCAAGTTCCTTGCCGTGACCTCGAACATCTACGGAAACCCGTGCAACGATAGACATGTACCACTACTGCCGCCCGTACTTCTACAGAACGTGTACCACAACCATCGCCGAAGACCCGTGAACGGCTAACGATGACCGTCCAAGTTCATCCACGATTGCTATGTGCCACTACCATCTACGTGAACCACTACTTCCACTATGGCATGAGTACAACTACTACCACTACGAACGTGGCGAGACCATCTACTTCCGCTACGAACTTGATCCGTTTCGATAATGCATGCTTCGAAGGTATAACCCCGAGACGACCGCCCGTGAACTAATACATGTGTGATGTTTGAGATACTCGTGTTTGCACCCTGTTCAAATTGTCACTCGTTTCCTTGTCGCCAACTCGTGGGACACCTAGAATCCGGGAGCGCCCCACCATCTTTTACACGCATCCGCACACTTCTCCTTTGCATCGGTATCTCAATCGAATTATCGGAACCGAAACGCTGCCGTGGCATCGTTTTCGTTATCGTTGCTGTGACACCCCTTTCCTTTCCACCACGGTGACAAATGCTTCATAATGCTCTTTTCAACTTTTAATAAAATTGCATAAACTTGTTCATGTCACCCGCATCGCGATAACAACAATTAAAATGTTTAAATTGTTGTTGCATTAAATTACTAAGGCATATGGGGATTTACCGGATTCGTTATTTGTTATATCCGGGCCCATTTAAATTTTTTAGATGATGTAGTGTCGTTATGCCTCACCTCTTGCCATGTTTAAACAACATTTAATATTGTTGAGTACCTAACCAAGAGTGAACTAAATAATTGATGTGGTGTTCCGTCAATATGCAACTCCATTGCATAATGAGCTCCACTTAATTTGTAGGATTGTTTGTGCACTTTGCCATGCCATGCTTCTTTAAACCGGACATGCATCATACTTGGTTATGCATCATGCCATGTTATGTGGTGGTTGTTTACTATGTTATTTGCTCCTTTCCGGTGTTGCTTCTCCGGGTTGGTTCCGATAATGTTGCGTTTGTGAGGATTCGTTTGACTTCGTTTGTTTGCCTTCCTCATGGACTCGTTCTTCTTCCTTGCGGGATTTCAGGCAAGATGACCATACCCTCGAAATCACTTCTATCTTTGCTTGCTAGATGCTCGCTCTTTTGCTATGCCTATGCTATGATACCTACCACTTGCTTACCATGCCTCCCAAATTGCCATGTCAGACCTCTAACCCACCTTATCCTAGCAAACCGTTGTTTGGCTATGTTACCGCTTTGCTCAGCCCCTCTTATAGCGTTGTTAGTTGCAGGTGAAGATTGGAGCTTGTTCCATGTTTGAAACATGGTTATTTTGTTGGGATATCACAATATCTCTTATTTATATTAATGCATCTATATACTTGGTAAAGGGTGGAAGGTTCGGCCTTATGCCTGGTGTTTTGTTCCACTCTTGTCGCCCTAGTTTTCGTCATATCAGTGCTATGTTCCCGGATTTTGCGTTCCTTACACGGTTGGGTCATAATGGGAACCCCTTGACAGTTCGCCTTGAATAAAACTCCTCCAGTAAGGCCCAACATTGTTTTTACCATTTGCCACCTAGCCTTTTCTTTCCCTTGGGTAGGCCTGCCCAAGGGTCATCTTTATTTAAACCTCCGAGCCAGTGCTTCTCCGAGTGTTGGTCCAAACTGAGCGATGTCCGGAGCTACCAGGAACTCTGGGCTGGCCCACCCGACGTCTGGCTCATCCGGTGTGCCCTGAGAACGAGATATGTGCAGCTCCTATTGGGATTTGTCGGCACATCTGGGTGGCTTTGCTGGTCTTGTTTTACCATTGTCGAAATGTCTTGTAACTGGGATGCCGAGTCTGATCGGATTGTCTTGGGAGAAGGAATATCCTTCGTTGACCGTGAGAGCTTGTGATGGGCTAAGTTGGGACACCCCTGCAGGGATTTGAACTTTCGAAAGCCGTGCCCGTGGTTATGGGCAGATGGGAATTTGTTAATGTCCGGTTGTAGAAAACCTGAAACTTATCTTAATTAAAATGCATCAACCGCGTGTGTCGCCGTGATGGTCTCTTCTCGGCGGAGTCCGGGAAGTGAACACGGTGTTGGAGTTATGCTTGACGTAGGTTGTTCTAGGGTCACTTCTTGATCATAGTTTATCAACCGTGCCTTTGCCTTCTCTTCTCGCTCTCAATTGCGTATGTTAGCCACCATATATGCTAGTCGCTTGCTGCAGCTCCACCTCATACTTTTACCCTACCTTTAAGCTTAAATAGTCTTGATCGCGAGGGTGTGAGATTGCTGAGTCCTCGTGACTCACAAATACTTCCAAAACCAGTTTGCAGGTGCCGATGAGACCGTGCAGGTGACGCAACCGAGCTCAAGGAGGACCTCGTTGAAGTTCATGTTTGTCATGTTGTTTCCGTTTTTTAGTTGATCAGTAGTGGAGCCCAGTTGGGACGATCGGGGGTTTGTGTAGCATTTGGGGTAGTCTTCTTTTATTTTGGTTCCGTAGTCGGACCTTGATTGTATCTGGATGATGTAATGTTATATTCATGTATTGTGTGAAGTGGCGAGTGTAAGCCAACTATGTATCGCTTTCCCTTATGTATTACATGGGTTGTGTGAAGATTACCTCACTTGCGACATTGCTTTCAATGCGGTTATGCCTCTAAGTCGTGCTTCGACACGTGGGAGATATAGCCGCATCAAGGGCGTTACACTGCATCAACTACTATTGCTCCACACATCGACTGCTATGTAGCATGCATCTAGTGTATTAATTTCATGGAGAAACGAAGTAATGCAATAAGAACGATGACATGATATAGACGAGATCTATTTATGTAGGAATAGCCGCCATCTTGTTATCCTTAATAGCAATGATACATGTGTGTCTTGCTGCCCCTTCTGTCACTGGGAAACAACACCGCAAGACCGAACCCATCACAGAGCACCTCTTCCCATGGCAAGAAAAATCGATCTAATTGGCCTAACTAAACCAAATATTCGAAGAAGAAATACGAGGCTATAAATAATCATGCATATAAGAGATCAAAGAAGACTCAAGTAATATTCATGGATATAGATCTGATCATAAACTCAAAGTTCATCGGATCCCAACAAACACACTGCAGAAAGAGTTATATCAAATATATCTCCAAGAGACCATTGTATTGAGAATCAAAAAAGAGAGAGGAAGCCATCTAACTACTGCCTACGGACTTGTAGGTATATGGTGAACTACTCATGCATCATCGGAGAGGCACCAATAAGGATGATGAACCCCTCCGCGTGATGGTGTCTAGATTGGATTTCGTGGTTCTGGAACCTACGTGTAACAACCACGATGCGATTATATCTCCCACGTGTCGGGGCACAACTTAGCGACATACACTACAAAAAAAATACACTTTTGTGATGATACGTGTTTGTCACAGTAGGTCGCTTTTTTTTGTCATGCATGTACATTCATGACAAATTTATGATAGAATCAAGATAGTCATACCTGTGCTGTCGTAGAAGTGTTCCATGACATTACCAAAATTATCATCACGGAAGTGTCCACTTCCATGACGATAAATTGCGCGTCACAGAAGTGCTTTCGTCAAGGGTGACCGACACGTGGCATCCACCATAACGGAACGCCGTTAAGCTATCGGGTCGGGTTTTGGATCCGATAACCCGTTAACAGCCCCGACCAATGGGAAATTTCCACGTGTAAAATTCTTATTGGCCGAACGGAACACGTGCCAACTCGTCAGTGGGTCAGATAGGCGCCTATGATATGTCGACACGTGGCACGGCCCAACAGAGGCCCATTCCTGTGAAAAGGCCGGCCCGTTTGACTTGGTCAAAAGGTGGCGGGCCGGCCCATGGAAAGCCTGTTAACGGCCTGTTCGCATATAGCCCATTTACAGCCCGCTAACCCAAGGCCCGTTGCGCCCTATCCGAATTAGGCCCAGTAGCGTCATCTGGGCCATCATCATTCTGTCGTTGGAGTAGCTCCGGTGAGCCGTAAGACGTCAAGGCTGAAGCAGCACAAGACAGACATCGTCAATCTCAAGTGGGATTCTAATAGCATCTCCAATAGATGATATAAAATGGATGTAAAATTAACATCACCAAAAACCACCTGACTACAACAGATGAGGTAAAAACTGTTGACTCTGAACTTAACTGTCGAAACTGAAATTTACTGTGGAATCTGAATGCTACTGTCGAAACTGAACGCAATGGTAGCAGAGAGGCACTTGACATGTAGTTTAGGGAGGGCCTGCAGTTCATCTTCAACCTGCACCCCCCTGAGCCGCCAGCTACCACCGGCCAAATCGCCGGCCCCAGGGCCGCCTCGCCGCCCCGAAACAACTCGCCACCGCCGCCCCGGCCAGCCCTCTAGGCCCCTCGCCCCCACCCTGAACCCTAAGATAGATAGTGGGGTACCTCTCCGGTGAGCCCTCGTCCCCGTTGCGGGTGGTTCTTCCTTAACTCCCGCGAGCCCCCCAACCCCTGAAAATCGACTGACCCAAAAGTCGATTCAGTCGACTGAAGTGTGGCTTAATCGGATCAGAGCAGTAGCACGAGTGACGGGGAGAGCAGCAGCAGCAGCTGGGTGAGCGAGCAATCGAGCGAGATCCGGAGCAGCAGTAGTAGATCCAGCTGGTATGGCCGCCGCCGCCGAAGGGGCCTCGCACTGGGGGAGAGCCGCCGTGGAGATGTCGCCCGCGGCGCCGGCTTCAAGGTAGCCGCTCAATGAGGGTGCGGGATGGAGCACCGTCGGCGCCGGGAGGTCAAGTTAAGGAGAAGGTGCGATGCGATGAGTGTACAACCTCTTTGGTGGCGCCGAGTAGGCCTCGGCTTCGTCCGAGGAGTCGGTGAGGATGCTGCGGTTTCGGTGGAGCAGGTTAAGGCGGCACTGTGGGGATGGAGCAGCCGCGATAGACGAGGCGATCGTCGGAGCAGCTCCTTGGAGGTGGAGGACGGGGCGGCTGAACCGGTGGGACGGCGAGATGGACGATGGATCCTCATCCGGGGAGGTGGACGAGCGACGTCGAGCTGTTGCGGTGGACGACATCGTCGGGGAAGAGGCTCCGGGTGGGCAGCGGTGACGTGGCAGACGGAGGAGGGTGGGGTTTCGCGGCTGGAGCGGAGAGGTTATGGCGGCCTGGGATTTCGAATGGCGAAAAGGGGGCGATGGGAGGGGGTGAAGCATGACTTAGGAACCCGCTTGTCCAAAATGTAGGGTGTGTTACAAAAGTACCCCCCACCGATTTGAACTAGCGGCCCTTTCGGCTCAGGGTTAGAAGGGGGATTTCTCGTGTCGGGATTTGGCAGCTGGAGGGAGTTTTCGCGCGCGTTGTAGTTTCGGGATAGCAAGGCGTGGGTTGTGAAGGCGCCAGTTTTGGGAGCACGATATCTGAATTTTCGGGATATAACAAGACGCGGGTTGAATTTTAGGGACAAGCCTAACGTGTAGTAATATTGTACTTGTACGTACCAAATCAATTCGCACTTCCCTCAACCAAAAAGAAAACGAAAAAATAAAACTATTCACACCACACAAAGAGAGAGTCTTGCCCCGTTTTACTATACAAATGCTATTCAAAGCTACTCCCTTCTTCCATCTATATAGGGCCTAATGCGTTTTTGATGCTAACTTTGACCAAATATTAGAGCAATGATATATGACATGCAACTTACACAAAGCACACCGTTAAATTCGTCTGTGAAAGGTTCTTTCAATGATATAATTTTCACGTTATGCATGTCATGTACTATTAATCTTGTCAATAGTCAAAGGCGGTCTTAAAAATCTCATTACGCCCTATATAGATGGAAGGAGGGAGTATGAATCCATGTTATGTCCGATTAAATTTTTTCGCTTGCTGTATAATGCATGTAACCTACTCATACCAACATTTTAGTGCATTCCAAATGTCTATACTACCGCTGCAATTCGAACTAAATTTGAATTCGTTTCTCTATTTCAATAAGAATCTACAATCATGATTGTTGCCAACTTCAACCATCATAGTTTCCTTGCTATCCGCCAGATATAAATCAGACGGCCTATAATGCAGGATGGCAGGCACACCATCATCAACAACTCCGTTTTTTTATAAGAGTAGAGATAAAATATATTAAATGTAGTATACCATGTTCATAACCACACTATGTGTATCACCGTTATATACATTCACACATCCGTCGGTTTGAAACACTATGATAAATTCTTCAAATATCCGAATTCGCTTTTTATAATGAAGTATATATGATCTCTATTCATCTTTTACACCCACACAACCCTCTTATCTTTGTAGCTAGCGCTAACTTCCTCTTGTGCATGCACACGCCCGCATCCCTCTCACCCTCCCTCAGCATTCTCTAGCTCCATCGCGCAAATTCGTCTTTTCACTTTAGGTCGTTCACCCACGGTGTGTGTAGGCCCCCCAGCTCCTTTATGGCACACATCGATCGATATGCCTCTCTAGCCAGGTGTGCCTAGCACAAACACAAGCTTCCCCTCTTCTCTTGTCACCGTCCATGCCTCACTCCCACCACTCTTTTCATCGTTCTCGTACTCGCACACTCCTCCCCCTCGATATAGTATGCCTCTTGTACCACCTCCTACATGCATCCCTCTCTCTCTATCCTTCTCCTCGTGCCTCATTTGCTTCTAACACACACATGCATGTATACCGATCGATCTCCCAACATATACCTAGATCGACTTTAACTACCCCCCATCGATCGACGTACCTCACAAGTTATGTCTCTCCTTTCTCTTACAAAGGGCGATTGATCTTCCTATGTAGTTACGTCTGCTTACCACATCCACATTGTCCCCCCTCATCATTCGTGCATGCCTCCTGACCCGTCTCTCACACGTACGTGCACAGACAACAAGCAGCCATCTCCTCTCTTATTGATATTGCGGGCGTGCCCTCCGCTTGTCTAGCAAGCCTATCCCACCATTTTTTAGAAGCAACTCCACTACCACCCTTCAACACTCTAGCTCTGTCTCCCCCAACCTTATTCATCTCCTGCACATATGCATGGATGCCGATCGATCTCCCTTAATACATGAGGCAGATCGATCTCCTTAATACATGAGGTAGGCCTCTCTCCTCCTCCACACATATACCAGCCATTGTACGTCTATAGTTAATTGGGCCTCCCTCTTCCCCCACCACACACCGATAGTCGAGCGCTGCAGGTAGGTATCCATGCCACAGAGACAAACTGCACATGTCCCATCTCACGTTCCAGTAGGCCAACCACTCTATATCTTTGACGTGGGCACACACAAATTCGATGGCACTCTTTAGCGATTGCGTGCGCACACACACACACACACATCATCCCTCTCTTCGATTCTATGGACACCTCAAGCCGATGATACCTCCACTCTCTTCTCGTGGATCGCCCCCTCTATATATATGTTATATCCAGGACTCTATTTCACACACATTGCATATGTTAACTTTTTTG
>NC_041392.1:520232767-520285674 GCF_002162155.2 Triticum dicoccoides | reverse complement strand
AAAAAAAACTCTCAAGAACCCACACACTATATCTCTTTAGGTTTGTATCTCTCTCACACAATCCCACGTAGGTGGTGTACGTATACAAGAAGAGAATAGGTGCACCGTGCACGTACTCACGCTTCGTGCCCAGCCACACCCGCGCGGGTACACGGTGGAGCTCATTTCTCCACAGAAGCTGAATTTGTTTTTGAAACATCAAGTGGCCAGAGACTCAAAAACTTATTTACCCATTAGTGACTTGTCAGGGCGGTGGATTTTAGTTTGTACGATAATGCTGCATCCACCTAAAGTAACGAAAGTTCTTATGTAAACTTCCTAGTAATTCCCTCTTCGTAGGTGCAGCATTACTCCTCACATTTGTAATATCAGTTTGAAACTTGTAATATTGCCGTGTCCTATTCCTGCGTTTTCAAAATCTTGCGAATCAAACAGGTCCTGAGTTGGTGATGATGTTGTGCCTCCCATCTTTCACCAATAGCCGTCGGATCTAGATCTGACGCATACAAACCAAGCTTCTCCATTTTTGCAAAAATATGCCCGCACTTGTTCCCTATTTACAAACAACTCATTTTCTCTCACAATCAGCCTCATTTCCTCCCCACCACATCTAGGAGTAGAAAGCCGTGGAAAAATCTGGCGCGATGATCGCTGCCGGAGCCGTCCACCCCCAATCTTGGTGTTTCGTGCAATGCACGGGCATCTACACACGGGAAATTATGTCGAACAAGGCTAGTTGTAAGCAGGCTAGCTCTACAGCCATGATGATAGTGACTGCAGACGGTGAGGCTGACTATGGTATGCCGAACACGGCGCCTATACTCAGGTGTCATCTCTAGCGCATGGTCTGGTCACTTCACTGTGAGGAGCAGCACGTAATAATTTGACCAACGGATAGTACAGTGCTAGTACTCCTACTACTACTCCTACATTGGTAGTACTACTACTAGTATTAGTAGCACCACCGTCTGGATTTAGGAGTACTACCACGTCCATCTGGATTTTAGTATTTGACTAGCAGTATCTAGTAATGCATGTCACCAAAAATGTACTACTCCCTCTGTAAATAAATACATGGTGTTTTATTCCTATCGGCGAGAGAACTTAATGTTTTTTTGCTACTCCTAACTAGAGTACTAATAGGATTACATGCAATGAACTAAACACTGCATGTCATGTTTGGTAGTCTCAAGTCATTGAAAGCATGCACGGCCCACATCTCTCATTGGTTGATATGTCACGAAATAAGAAACAAGGAGGGAGTTAATGCACCGTGCCTAAGTATTTTGGGATTATTTGGTTTTTGTAAAGTGACTTACACAACATTTTGTTTACATGCATTAATATTTTATTAGTTAAATCAAAGGTCAAAACTTGGCGCAAAATGCAAAGGGGACCAATAAACCAGTAAACATAAAACTTCTCTCGTTTGGCCCCAACTAGAGGTCCGGTGAGATGACTATACTGCACCGGCACGAAAGGGGACACAACTTCATTGACTTATGACAACTGCCTTTGGGTGAATGACACGTCGCCCCAGGGGGTGGCTGGCCCACCTATCATACAGCCAAAGGCAGGTGCAGTAGAGGGCCGAGGAGTAGTACGAAATCCTACGCACCTATGCACGCTAACCAAGGGCTGAGTGATCACTCGAATCGCAAGATCGGTTGACTAGAAGCTACGCTAGACCCATGGAGGTGATGAGCGCGAGCATCAGTCGACTGTGCCAGATGGTCCACGACGCCGGCCTACGGCCCAACACCAAGGAACGTCTCCAAGTAGTATTGCTTGAGGCCGCCAGGGCGAGGGGCCGCTTGCACGACAGCTTCGTCTCCTTGTTCGACGAGGTCCTCGTCGGTTTCCTCGACAAGTTCACCGTCGTCAAGAAGCTTGCGGACGACTTTGACGTAAGCCTCCAGCCGACGCGCCCAGGCTCTATGATGCCCGCCACCCTCAATGGCCACTATGGTAACAACCTCTTCGACGCACTAGTGGCCCTGCGACTGCCCGCCATCGCGCCGGAGAATGTCCACCTTGAGGTCGTGCTCGCCGCGCAACGCCTGCGCAGCAAGACACCATCGACATAATCACCCACGTCTATGCGCAAATCGTCCACAAGGACTACTACATGCAAGAGGAGGACGATAGGACGCTGGCCTTCTTGGAGCACAGGGCAACCTTGGACGGCACTGTTCAGAAGCACGTTGAGCTCGCCGCCAACGCTGCTGCTCCTCATACGTCGGTTGGTGACCCGGCACACTAGGGCGTGAGGATGTCGTTGAACATTGATGGATCCGTATGTGTTTTTATCTTTCCGTCAAATCCATGTAGTAGTATATGATACTACAGTAATTATCTTACCTTTCGCATCAACTTCATAATTTTCATACGTACTCCATGCATGAACGGCGCCAGAACCAAACTTCTCATTACTCTAGGCAAAATCGTTATTTTCTATCTATCGGTCGCGCCATGGAGCAGAACCAAATTTTACAAGTTACGAGTTCAAAAGGAAAAGCCTGCCGTGTTTGCGTCGCACCCCCACACGGTTGGTCCATCACGCCGCTCAAGCGGGAATGCGTGCGGTGTTGCATTTTCAGTTACAAGTGGGACCGCAGTTGAGCAAACCGACTATCGGCAAACCCCCACCCCGCCCACCGCGTGATGGCTGAGAAAACAGGAGGGAGAAGAGATGGCTGTAACACGGACTCCAAGAAAATTGGTGTCGAATGGGACTCGTGTGGGTGGCGTGTGCCGTACTGCTAAACGTGAATGCTAGTTATGGCCCATGCCACCCCACTATATCGAGCCTATATCGAGGTACGTAGAACAAATTTCCTGCAGTCCGTGCTCAGCCCTCCTCTATCTCTCTTCTCAGCCAGCCAGCGAACGCGCGGAGCCCATCGTCTGTTTCCTCACATGTGGCCCCACATGTCAGTGAAAACACAAGAGGACCCACTGAACCTGCACATCTTTCACCTCGACATGCTGGTGATGAAAAACAAATCCAATAAAGATCTTCGATGGCCGCTTTTGGAGTTACTCAAGAGTAGTAAGATTCTATTTACAGTTTAACCCAAGATGCACATCTCGTGGCTTAAACTACCACTCTATTTTCTTTCATGACACGACTTGGATGCTGGATGTCCCACGTGTCAGCAAAAGGAGGAAGATCCCGACCAAATCTTCGGTTCTGCTCTCGGATTAGACTAGTTGTGCTAACTTAATTTTTTTATTGTGTACTCCCTCCGTTCCAAAATACTTGACTTCCATTTGTCCAAAAATGGATGTACCTATATACTAATACATATATATATATTGACAAATAGAAGGCATGTATTGTGCAACGGAGGGAGTAGAATGGATGCAAGTTTTTGTATTGGGAAGAAGAGTACATCCATATATTGATAGAGCACAATTTAGTAGATGTTCTATCACTTTTAGCTAGCACAGACGCAAGATTGAGCCTCCGCAGATCAACAATGAATGCATCGAGAAGGCACTAATCCAACTTACAGGAGTAGTAAAATGTATTCTTGTGGTTCTTGTTTTCTTTGGTCTTGCTTTTCTAGTCAAAATTATCGTTGGAGTTCATGCAAAACGGAGGTGCGTTTGGGGTCGTGCGTTGGAGTTGGCCTTACAAGTGGGACCGCGGTTAAGGAAACCGACTATCGGCAAACCCCCACCTCGCCCGCCGCGCGATGGCTGAAGTTAGAGAAACGACGAGGTTGAAGAGATTGCTCTAGCATGGACTCTAAGAAATAATATGGTGTCAGATGGATGTCGTGGTGGTGGCGTGTGCCGTACTCCTGGATGTGAATGCTTGTTCTGGCCCATGCCATCCTACTACTCCTACTACTTACTCCTACTAGTATATAGTATACTAGTATCGAGGATTCGAGGTGCTGGTTACGTACAACGAACACATTAACATATGGCTACAGTAAAAACACCCGCCCAACGTGCGAAGCATGTGAAGCTAGTACAAATTTAGAGAAGCGACTCGAAAGCCATTCATAAATTTAGTAAGTTTATCACAGACATACCATTTTATTACATACAACAGGTCATCAACCCACATCAACAACGAGGATACATTATAAATACTAAAGTTTTCACCACACAACAAATAACAAGCCATGAAATGAACTTCAACTCAACCATTCCGCGGCGTTGGAAACGCTTTCTTTGAACCACAAGTGATTCTCTAGGACGGGCCATCCATTGTCGATCTGGAGACCAACGCAGGACCGATCATCCATGCTGAAGCGGCCTACTATATCGATACCAGGGTAGGGAACCACCCAAATGTCCAAGGTATAGACACAGTTGCTTCTCATAAATGTGTCAACAACAGTTGGATCGCCTTTCACCATCATCGGATAGTTTTGTCCAAGGAGGAGCGAGTTTTCTCCAAGACTATCAATTATGTGCCAGGGAGAAGGAGTTGGCGCTAGCACACTAGTATCCACCTGAATACCATGCAACGGGTGTTGGAATAGGTCCGGAGAGTGCGACCATGGGAGACACCTGCTTCCTTAGCAGTAACATCATCAGTGGGCTGTATACACACAAGAAGAGGTGATCCATCGGAATTAGTTGCCAGGCGCCACAGAGTATATGGGTGCTGCTCGTGATCATCACCATCGTCATCTCCCCCTTGGTTATAAATTTTTTGAAGTATAGGTGGTGGGATGTTCACAGGACCTTGGAAACACAAGAAGAAGGTTAATTAGTAAAGGGAAACTTGCTAACCCGCATGCATGTGGATGAAACAATTATAATTACGGTGGAAGACAAACGTACCGAAACTACTAGGATGCCATGCAAAAACAGTGCCACGAGTGGTGGCAGCAAACACAAGGCCCTCGTATTGAATTGCATCAACAGTACTCATCCATGTACAGAAACTAATTTTTGAGCAATATCCATCGAGTCGAACCACGAAGGGTGGCAACAAGCTTGTCGAAGATAGCAACAACTTGATAGTTGTTGTAATTCCAAGAGCGGTTGGGAACTCGACAAATTGCTATCTTCCGTAGAAGACAGTCACCATGATTGTATTTGAACGTGCGTACATTACCGGTGTGCTCAACCTCTGGGCAGTGTGCTGAGATTTTTGGAAGTGGAACCCGGTGACGAGTGTACACATTCACAAGTTCCCACTCGCGGTTGGACCCAATGTAAACAACCCAATCTCCATTTGCGCCTGCCCAAGCCTTGCCCTCAAGCGTTGGCATCTTAACATCATACGTATCATTATCAAGCGGCATCAACTGGCACAGGGCGAGGCCTCCATCGTGCCGGCGCCAGTCATCAGGGTCACGGCGAAGAAGATAGGGGAGATCAAACCGCTCCTTGACTCTTGGGTTCTTTGTAATGATGTTATTAGTTGAGTCAAGAATGGGCTTGAACGAACCTGCCATGCTAGCCGAGGTGATGACGTCGCACCGATCAATGAGTTCCTCCACCACGTCATCTTTCAGATCGGGGCAAGAATAACGGGGTCGTTTCCGGCCTGTTCCCTCCATGGAGAAGACGACTGAACAATGGCAAAAGAAAGGGTGAAGGGCTGAAGGAAAATGGAGGAGGGAGAGGAAGAGCGTGCAACAGTAGTTCCAAATTGAGAGGGAAAGGCGAAGAGTCGGTGGACGGTTGCGAGTTTGCCACGGTTCACGAAGAGGCGCCCCGGCCTACATGTCCGTTCGGAAATACTCCTACTACTCGCCATCGTCTCACTGATATGTTGGAATGGGACCACATGTCAATGAAACATGGTGTGTAATTTCTTGTGCAAAATGCGATCTGGCTGCGTTGGCCCGAGGTGCCACATTAGTTATCGGCCTTTATTTTTTTAATGGTGCGCCGATCAGTTTTGAAGCACGACTAACTGGTACTGTACGTGGAGAGGATGACAGCAGGGACCCGCCAAGGTCATGGCAGTACGCAAGCAAGTGCCTCCTTATTTCAAGCCAATAAAAAAATGGCTCCTCCTAGTGGATTTCTGACATATGGGTCCCATGCTATTGTCAACGTAGTCAATAAACGAGAGAATTGCACAACGAGTGGCTGACAGTAGGGACCCAGCAGCTCGCCCAGTTATTTTTGTTTTTGGGTTAATTTGATAAATGCCACTCCAAATCTGGTGTATCCGAGAAATGCCACTGCAATTTCCAAACTTTGAAAAATGCCATTTCTAGTGGCATTTTTCGAAGTCTCGAGTGGCGTTTTTCAAAGTTTGCAAACTGAGTGGCGTTTTTCAAAGTTTGCAAAAATCGCAGTGGCATTTTTCAAAGTTTGGAAATTGCAGTGGCATTTTTATGAATCGCCATAATTGGAGTGGCATTTATCTAATTTGTGTTTGAGACGGAAGCAGGGTGTCAACTGGGCTGTGCGGGACACTCTGGCCTGTCTAGACAGCCTTTTCTTTTATGTTTACCACAGACCAGCCCATTAGTTTTTTTTTCTTTCTGAAAATGGCTAGCCCAGTTTTTTTGTGATTTGTCAAGTAAGTCGCTTTATCAGGCCTTTGGGCTGCAAATCTTTCAAGACGAGGAGAGCTTCATTGGGCTGGCCGAGAAAATGGCCTATCAGTAATGAGAAATTGGCTGTACATTTTTAAAACACACCAAACTGGCAATTATTTTCAAATATCTTTTTCCATTTCGAGATTTTAAATTGCATTGATTTTTAGCGTGGACAATTTATTGGATTTTATATTGATATACATTTATTTTTAAAATTAGTCTGAATGTGACTCGAAATTTCAGGATTAAAAACAGTTCAGACCGCACCGACATATGCAAAATTTCATATAATTTTTTAACCGTGGCCACAATATGGGCTGTAATGCTAACCTTAAGAATATGGGATCCAAAAAAACCCGTAAAATTAGCAAATGGGCTATAAATTATTTGAAATAATGGCAGATGGGTTGTATGCTGTTTTCCACAGATGGCCTGTATACTGTTGGATGTCCATCCAACGGCCGTTGTGCTTCTTCAATCTCTGCTCTTCCTGCTCCAGCCACTCAAACAAGCGCCGGCGGGACTGCCTGCTCCCTCCTCCCCGCGGCCGGCTGTGCTGCCGTGTAGGCCTCACCGCCCCATCGTACTCCCATCGCTGGCCTAGCCATCCCTCTACTCACCCACACCTACTGTTATTCTCCGGCGACTGCAGACGAACCAGTAAACCCTCGTACAGTCGTACTCCCCTCCGCGTGGGAAACAAAAACAATGGCCGAGTCTTCCCTGCCTCCGTGTCGTTCCCTTCCTAGGCCTCACTGTCGTCCACCGCCCTGGTGCTCTCGGTGTGGCGTGGTCAGCGTGGTCAACGACCGACATGCATCTGAAGTGGATTGTACATGGAGAGGCTGACAGCTGGGTCCATGGCCGCACGCAAGGAAATGCCTCCTTATTACATGTAAAATAATAATTTCCTCCACCTGACATCTGGGACCCACCAAAACGGCCTCTGTATTTCACGAAAAAATGTTACCACCGCTGACAGCTCGGACCCACCAGCTATATCTTCGCACGCAAGGAAGTGCCTCCTTATTACGCACAAAAAATTGAATACTCCCCCTGCTATCTGGGACCCAGTATAGTGGTCCTACTAAGTTGACGGGGACGAAGGGCTTTGTCAACTTAGTCAATATGCACGATTCTAACTCGACTGACTGTACGATGTCCATCCAACGGCCGTAGTGCTTCTTCAACCTCTGGTCTTCTTGCTCCAGCCGCCCAAAGCAGCGCCGGTCGTGCCGCCTGCTCCTGCCTCCCGTGGCCGGCTGTGCTGCCGCGGAGGCCTCACCGCCCCCATAATACTCCCACCGCCGGCCAGGCCATCCCTCCACTCCACTCACCCACACCCCCTGTTATTCCGCGGTGACGGCAGCGCAGCCGAACCAGTGAACCCTCGTACTCCTCTCTGCGTGGGCATCCACTGTCGCGTCTTCCCCAGCTCTGTGTCGTCCCCTTCCTAGGCCTCGCCGTCGTCCACCGCCATGGTGTTGTCGGCGTGGCGTGGTCAATGTGGTCAACGACCAAATTCCATCGGAAGAATACTGTACGTGGAGAGGCTGACAGCTGGGTCCACGGCAGCCGCAAGGAAGTGCCTCCTTATTATGCGGAAAATAATTATTCCTCCACCTGACAGCAGGGACCCACCGGACGCCCACCAGTATATCGCGAAAAAAACGTTTGCCCCTGACTAGTGGGACCCACCCGATGGGCCACCATATTTCGCGAAAAAAATGTTCCCCCTGCTGTCAGCTCGAACCCACCGGAAGTGCCTCCTTATTACGCTCAAAAAAATGAATACACCCCTGCTAGCTGGGACCCACCTTGGTGGGAGGCTGACTTGTGGGCCTACTAAGTTGACGGGGATGGAGGGCTTTGTTAACTTAGTCAATATGCATGATTCTAGCGCCAGTGACCGTACGATGTCCATCCAACGGCCGTAATGCTTCTTCAACCTCTGGTCTTCTTGCTCGAGTCGCCCAAACCAGCACCGGTCGTGCCTCGTGCTCCTGCCTCCCGTGGCCGGCTGCGATGCGGCGGAGGCCTCACCGCCCCCTACTACTCCCACAGCTGGCCAGGCCATCCCTCTACTCACCCACACCCCCTGTTATTCTGCGGCGACGGTAGCCTCACACCGCAGCGAACCAGTGAACCCTCATACTCCTCTACGCGTGGGCATCCACTGCCGCATCTTCCCCGGCTCCGCGTCGTCCCCTTCCTAGGCCTCGCCGTCGTCCACCGCCCTGGTGCTCTCGGCGCGACGTGGTCAACATGGTCAAGGAATGGCTTCCATCGGACGTGGACTGTATGTGGAGAGGCTGACAGCTGGGTCCACGGCCGCAGCAAGGAAGTGCCTCCTTATTACGTGCAGAATAATTATTCCTCCACCTGACAGCGGGGACCCACCGGACGGGCCACCGTATTTCGCGAAAAAATGTTTGCCCCTGACTGCTGGGACCCACCAGCTACATCTTCGCACGCAAGGAAGTGCCTGACAGTCGGGACCCACCTGGTCGAAGCGTACGTAGCGTTGTCATTCTGGTCGCGAACGTGTACGTACATATATACTGGTGGATGTAGAGGTGCGCACGTGTCGTAGTAGAGGCGCGCACGTAGCATGTACACGTACGTACAACGGCCAGGGTGCAAGAAATAAAATACGGTCATGTATGTGTACATACGGGCGGGGTCTCGAATGCCTACTCGCGCATACGTACGGCTAGGGCTCGTGTACATGGCTGGGTTGGAATGGAGAAACAACATCATCGTCGTGTTCATGGGGAGGCAACGGAATGCGTCATGTTCATGGGGAGGCAACGGAATGCGTCGTGTTCATCGGGAGGGCTTGGACAGAACATGCGATGGAAACGAGGCCTGGCGTACCGCAGAATGGAGGAAACGACCTTGTGTTCAAAACGGGATCCTGTTGATCGGGAGGGGTCTAGCGTACCGCAAAATGGAGGAAACGGACCTCCTACGGTCGAAACGGGGGCCCTGTTCATCGGGAGGAGTGTGGCGTACCACAAAACGGAGGAAACGGACTTGTGTTGGAGTGCTACGGTCAAAACTGGGGTCCTGTTCATCGGGAGGGGTGTGGCATACCGCAAAACGGGACTCCACGGGATACCGTTCATCTCCACCGTCGACTCCCTCCAGCCTCCACGAGCTACTTTTCATCCACCGTCGACCTCCTCTAGCCTCCACCTGCGACTGTTCATCCACGGGCTCCTGTTCATCCAGCCTCCACCGCGCGCTACTCCACCGGCTACAGTTCAACCAGCCCTCTCCACGGGCTCCTGTTCAACCACCCCTCCACGGGCTACTGTTCATCCTGCCCTCCACCATCTACTGTTCATCCTGCCCTCCACGGGGTGGTCCTGTTCATCCAGCCCTCCACGGGGTCCTGTTCATCCAGCCCCAACCGGCTCGATCGATCGGGGTCCTGTTCATCCAGAGGCAACACCACGGGGTCCTGTTCATCCACCCCCCCGCAACGCTCATTGTTCATCCAGAGGCAGCATCGATCGGCTTCAGTTAGCAGCAGTAGCGAAGGAATCGCTCGATCGGGTTCAGTTAACAGCCATCGATCGATCTCTCGGGTTCAGTAACGCGTAGCCTGCAATGCAATCGCTTGGGTTCAGTTAGAGCCCAACGCCTCGCTCGGGTTCAGTTAGAGCCAACGCCTCGCACACACGCGCATACGTGCACGAGAGAAGCGCGCATCGCTCGGCCCCTGACCTCCCACCGTAACCGGGAACTCCCCGAAATTTTCCTCCCCCTCGCTTCTACCATGGTTTTTTCCGTCATGGACGACCCAAAGAATGTCATGCAGCTGCGTCTCCGGCCCACCCAGGACGAAAAGCCCATTTTTTGTCATGATTTTTTGTCATAGTAGTAGGAGCCCACCACATCTATGATGATACCGGGTTTTGTCACAATTATCGTCATAGAAGTGTCATATGTATGACAGAATTTTTTTTCGTTCGGCCCAAAATGTCATGGATGTGTCTTTTTTTGTAGTGATAACCGCATGGTAGGCATATCGCAAGAGGGGTAATCTTTATGCAACCCATGTACTGAATAAGAAAGGGACAAATAGTTAGCTTACAATCGCCACTTCACAAAATACATAAATATATCATACATCATCCAAGAATACAATCAAGGTCCGACTACGAAACCAAAATAAAGAAAGACCACCCCAAATGCTAGATCCACGATCGCCCCAACTGGGCTCCACTACTGATCAACTGGAAACGAAACAAGACAATGATCAAGATCTTCATCGAGCTCCCGCTTGAGCTCGGTTGCGTCACCTGCACTAGTATCATCGACACCTGCAACTGTTTGGAAGTATCTATGAGTCAAGAGGACTCAACAATCTCACACCCGTGAGATCAAGACTATTTAAGCTTATGGGTAGGAAAGGTAATGAGGTGGAGCTGCAGCAAGCACTAAGCATATATGGTGGCTAAAATACGCAATTAAGAGCGAGAAGAGAAGCAACGCAATGGTCGTGAACTATAAGTGATCAAGAAGTGATCCTGGAACTACTTACGCACAAACATAACACAAGAACCGTGTTCACTTCCTGGACTCCGCCGAGAAGAGACCATCACGGCCACACACGTGGTTGATTCATTTTAATTAGGTTAAGTGTCAAGTTTTCTACAACCGGACATTAACAAATTCCCATCTGCCCATAACCGCGGGCACGACTTTCGAAAGTTCAAACCCTGCAGGGGTGTCCCAACTAAGCCCATCACAAGCTCTCGCGGTCAATGAAGGATATTCCTTCTCCCAGGAAGACCCGATCAGACTCGGAATCCCGGTTACAAGACATTTCGACAATGGTAAAACAAGACCAACAAGCCGCCCGGATGTGCCAATAAATCCCGATAGGAGCTGCACATATCTTGTTCTCAGGGCACACCGGATGAGCCAGACGTCGGGTTGGCATAGACCCTGGTTGCCCAGGGGGCGCTGGACATTGCTCAGGTTGGACCGACACTTAGAGAAGCACTGGCCCGGGGGGGGGGGGTTAAAATAAAGATGACCCTCGGGCTCCGGAAACCCAAGGGAAAAAGGCTAGGTGAGGCAAATGTAAAACCAAGGTTGGGCCTTGTTGGAGGAGTTTTATTCAAAGCGAACTGTCAAGGGGTTCCCATAACACCCAACCGCATAAGGAACGCAAAATCAAGGAACATAACAACGGTATGACAGAAACTAGGGCGGCAAGAGTGGAACAAAACACCAGGCATAAGGCCGAGCCTTCCACCCTTTTCCAAGTATATAGATGCATTAATTAAATAAAAGATATTGTGATATCCCAAACAATGTTCCAACATGGAACAAACTTCATCTTCACCTGCAACTAGCAACGCTATAAGATGGGCTGAGCAAAAGCGGTAACATAGCCAAACAACGGTTTGCTAGGAAAGGTGGGTTAGAGGCTTGACATGGCAATATGGGATGCATCATATAGCAAGTGGTAGGTATTGCAGCATAGCAATAGAGCTAGCAACTAGCAAGCAAAGATAGAAGTGATTTCGAGGGTATGATCATCTTGCCTGAGATCCCGCAAGGAAGAAGAACGAGTCCATGAAGAAGACAAACGGACGAAGTCGAACAAATCCTCACAAACGCGACGTTATCGGAACTAACCCAAAGAAGCAACACCAGAAAGAAGCAAACAACATGGTAAACAACCATCACATAAGCATGGCATGATGCACAACCAAGTATGATGCATGTCCGGTTTAAAGAGGCATGGCATTGGCAAAATGCACAAACAATCCTACAAATTAAGTGGAGCTCAATATGCAACGAGTTGCATATTGACGAAACACCACAACAAGTGATTTAGTTTGAATCTCGTTTATGTACCCAACAATATTAAATGTTGATTAACATGGCAAGAGGTGAAGCATAATTAAACTAACTATCTAGTCAAGTTTAAATGAGGCCGGAAATAACAAACAACAATTCCGAAAAATCCTCATGTGCATATTTTAGGTTTGGTACTGTTCTGCCCTAAACCATATTTTAGAGTTGTTAAACATGCAAAGTGATGCCACCATGTTAAACTAGGCATTTTCTACCCCATTTACATATAAAGATTATTAGGTTTGGAGCTACAGTTATTTAGTTATGAAATAAAGCATTATAGCATGGCAATAGGGCAAATTTAAACAAAAAGCATCTTAAGCATTTTAAACATGCATGAAAGTTGGATATTATGAAACTAGACACAATTCTAAGCATTTTACATATAAAGTTTGTGTTAATCCGATGCATGGTTAATTAGTTAGGATATGCATGAAGGCTAGGGGCTTTTCTGTAAAAACTGCAGTCTCTGGTTAAATGCGAAAATCACAGCATCAGGAAAAAATACAACAGGCTGAAACTGGAGGTGCTGGGAGCTTCTCACATTGGGCCAAGCCCAGCTGGAGGAGAGGCTGGGCCGCGATGAGGCACAAGGCGAGGCCGACAGGGAGCGGATGCAGGCCGTGGGGCAGGGGAGGCCCACGGGCAGCAAAGGCGACCAGTGGATGGACGTGGCTACTGCGCTGGCGTGGTACACGGTCGACGCGCACTGGAGTTGCCGCGGGCTCGAGGAAGAAGCAGAGGAGGTCGCGGGAAAAAGGGGTCGAGCTCCTCTGTCCGGTGCAGAAATGAGCAGAGGCCGACGCCGACGGGGACCCAGGGCGGCGCGGTTGATCCAGGGCACGGGCGCGTCATCCGAGGCAGGACCCGCCGGATCCGCGGCGGGAGCTACAAGGCTATGGCGCGGTGCTCCAGCGGCTATCAAACAAACAGCGGCGGCGCTGGTTACACAAGAGAAGGGAAAAACGAAGGAGAGGAGGAAGAGGGCTCACCGGTCCTCGGGGTGCTGGCGACCGTCGGGCAAGGCAGCGAAGGAGACGAGCTCGAGGCCCATGCGGGCGTCCATGGCTAGGAGTCGGGTGCCTGCGAACGAGAGAGAGGCGCTGAGATGGAGAAAGGAGAAGCACAGGGGAAGAGAAATCGAGGCAGGAGGGACGACGCTGGTTGCTGTTGCCGGGGTCGGTTGCTGGTCGAGGTAGCCGGCCGGCATGGAAGAACTCAGACGGCCATGGCATTTTCCCCTGGTTGGCCGCTGGTGCTGCTCCGGTAGGGAGGTGGAGGCGCACGGGAGGCTCGGTCGCGAGGTCACCTGTTCGGCTGCTGCGGCACGGGAACGAGGAGGCAAGGGGATCAGGCGCGGCTGCGCTGGTCTCCAGCGAGGCCGCTCGAAGATGGCGACCTCATGCAGGGGAGCTCGGGCTCCTGGATCAAGAGGGGAGGCGCGGGAAGGGTGGACCCGAAGGGATGCAGTGGTTTGGTGGTGGTGGAAATCAAGGAGATGGTCGAAGGCAACTTGTTAGCTGGATCAGATCTAGGAGGATCTCGAGAGAGAAGGGAGTTTGTGGGGTGGCGGCTGAAAGAAAGGGATGGATGGGACGGCTCCTCGCATTAGGCTTAGGCGTCTATTATTTATAGGAAGGGTTAGCTTAGGACTACTCGGTCCCTCCGATCATAATCGGGCGGACGAGAATAAATAGCTTAGCGGGGCCCAACAAAGAATCGGAGATGTTTTAGGGATGTTTGGGGATGATCCGGACCCAACGGTGACGACTGTCCAGGTTGGGGTTCGGGACAACTTTCGGACGCGCACTCGAGGGGGGTCGATGCACTATGCAAGGAGGGGTTTGAGGGGTGTTTTCGGACCGTGCGATCACCATCGGACGGCTCCGGACGCGAGAAGGGGTACTAGGTGGGCTGTGTAGGAGGGTGTGAGCTGAGAGGAGAGGAAAGAAGGCAGCCCGGCAACCGTATTCGGAGACCGAAAACGTTCGAGTTTAGTCCGACTATACTGTCGCTATAGTAATCCGTTGGGGCATCAAACGGACTCCGAATGTGATGAAACTTGGCAGGCGGCCTACCTACACTATAATAAGACCGCACGCCAGCTTTCAACCCATTCCGAGAACATTTGCCGGCCATTTATAAATTAATATTCGAACGTGGCGCGGGCACGTGCGAGTGTGTCTGGGCTCAGAACGGACAACAGACGGAACTGGGGGAACCCGGACGGATGCAAGTTTTGAAAACATGATGATGTAATGCGGATGATGACATGGAAACATGCGACACACAAGCAAATGACATGGCAAAGGCAACAAATAACTGGAAGACACCTGGTGCAACGGTCTCGGGGCGTCACAACACTCCACCACTACGAGAGGATCTCGTCCCGAGATCTAGGATGGCACCGGAGGGAAACAGAAGAGGAAGAGAAGAGGTAAAACTAAGTTGCTTCTTTGACAAATGAGTGAAACCAAAGAACCTTGCGAGGTTGAACAAATTGAAAGAAAGAATACAATGAAGATGAACGAAGTTGAAAACACTCCATTAGGAAAGAGGAATAAGGAACATTACTTGAACCTTGTAGGTTGAAAGACATAAGAAAAAGGGTTGCAATGGACAAGAAGTACATGCAAGCACTCCGGATGACACGAGATGTACAAGGAACGATAAGGATCAAATACGACAACACTCCGGTTGGAAAAAAGAAGGTAAAGAATATGAGCTTGGTAAAATGAAAGCACTTGGACGAGAGTCCGGTTAGAAGAGGAATGATGGCCACAACACTCCGGTTAAACAAGATAGAGAAGGAATAAGAATGATATAATTTGGGCAGCACTCCGACTGAAAATGGTAGGAATTAAACATGATCTTGGCAAGATGAGAAGATACTTGAAAAGAGGACACGACACTCCGGTTAAAAGGATAAGCACGAAAAGAACACGATCCTCACCATTCGAGATGATGAGAGAAAAGAGCAACATCACAATGCCTCCGGAAGAAAAATAGTAGGTCAATCATCGAAATAGTAGAACAGAGGAGAAAATGATAACTTCTGCCACAAATGAGCTTGTAAAACACCCTTCCAAGAAAATTATAACGGAGTTGTTGGAAAACCAACAACGAAATGAATAAGCTTGTAGTGGGCTTATGGAAAACTTCTCAAAATTGAGGTGAAATTCTGCCACTACGGAAACAATAGATTGGATTGATATCAACAAGGAGACAAGAACTTATTTCACCGGGAGGATAAATGAATAACTTGGGTCATTTATAAGCACCATAATAGCAACAATCCTTAGGGAAGGCTTAAGGTGAAATATAACCCAAGATAACTCCAAAGAAGAGATTGATTGGTTGAGAAGAAGTCTTGAGCGAAGAGAAAAATGATGGATTTAGATATGCCACTCTTGAAAAACTTGTGAATCATGAAACATGAAGGGAAATTATCAACAATGACATAACACCACCTCAAATGATAAGGTAGAAAGAATTGCACTTCGGAATGCAAGATGAAGAATGCTTGAACTCCTCAAAACAAAACATGTGTTCTGCACCACGTTTAATTTTGAGTAAAGCTTGGCGGATCATAACTTCGAGAGAAAATCTTGAGGACAATTGAAGAATCAAAGGAATCCTTGACGAACCACCATGTAGAGCCTCCATGCAGAACTCCGGTAATAAAAGAATGATCAAGCGAAAGGAAAGAGAAGTAGAAAACACAAGGTGAAGCCTTGTAATGGTTTAGATGGATCTTCGTGATGATGTAACCAATAAAACTTGGGACTCCTGAAAATAAAAGGTGAAGCATCTCAGACCGAGAATGTGAAATGATGAACCACTCCGGAAAGAAGAAATTAGATCACTTGGGTGAAACAATAATAAGAATTACGTTATGCATATCCTTCACCAATTTAGATTGATGACAAGCAACAGATTCGGCATACTACTTATTCTCATTGAGAAGGATTAAGATAGATATAGCGTAAACTTGGTACGGTCTTCAATGAACCACTGGTAGGATTTAAAAAAATGAACAAAGAAAAGATAACGAAACACCGGGAAGAATTAGAAAATGAACGAAGATACTTCAGAGAATTTAGATGCAAGTGAAATGAAGAGATCATGACCTGACTAGAGAATACTTGAGCGATGCACCGATAAGATTTGGAGAACGAGAGCTGAAAGCTGGAATGAATAATTCTAAGATGATGGGATCCGGAGAATCAAACTGAAAAGACAACTGAATTGCTCCGGATGGGTGAAAAGAATTCTCACAATCTAAAACAATTATGAGAGGATGTCATCAAGATAGAACCATGAATCTTTGAGAGAACGGATAAGATTGAGGAGAAACTCTTCTTCGGTCTTCAAATCCGAGAATGACGACGAGAACACCATCAAGAATTGTTTAGACACTCTGGGAGAATCGAAAGCGAAGAGGTTGAGCCAACGATGAAAAGAATTTGAAAGATCTTGGAGAAAGACATACGACTGATGATAATTCATTCTTACGTCACACTTTGAAAAGAATTTGAGAATAACACCGGGAAAATAGAAGAGTCAAGTAAGATCCTGGGAAAAGACCTGTGGGTTAGGGCCCACTCAAGAAAAGCACCGTTGAAATGATTTAAAAGAGAGATTGCACTGGTTGATTTAAATGGCTTGAATGAGGTAACAACCACAAAATAACTTGAATGGATTAAGAATGGAAACGAATCTTCTGAGGCATCTTCAGCACTCCGGAACAATAGAATAGCAAGAGTGGATGATTAAGAGGTGCACCGGCATGAGAAAACATTAGAAACGAGGAAAAGGGATATGATCAACACCAAAAGCTTGAATTGAATCCACCGGAGAAGAAAAGAGAACGAAGAATGATAACTTGAAGCTCCGTTTGTATCTTCTTGAGAATCACCGGATAATAACATTGACGAAAAAGAATGGAGAGACTTCCCATCAATAAAATGATACTTGATTAAGACATCTGATTCCTCGAAGGAAAAAGGGTGGGAGGGCGGGAAAAACAAAGGCAACTTGGAGATGGATGAAACAAACACCGTTGACGAAAACATAGATTGATCTCGCGAATGAAAAAAATGATAGAATCATCTTGAAGAGAAACACGCCGGTTGCAAAAGAATTAACATGACAATCTCGATGATCAATAAGGATTAGTATTCACATAGAAATATGATAACACCGCTTAGCAAAGGTATGAAATCAACACTTGACATTGAAGCAACTCTAATACCACAAACTAAAACAAAACAAAGGATTGGCTTGCAAAATAAACCGGAACAAACATATGATAGATCCCATATTGTATCATGTGTCTGCTGGAAAGATTATCCTAGGAGCTACTTGAATTCCCACTTATAAACTCCCGAAACTTTCTGGTTATGCAATCAGGTGTTGGGGATACATGGGAAGCATAATATCTCACCCAAACTAACAAATCCTACATCCAGTTGTATCCATCCTTCAACACATAACCAAGAAACATTCGGAAATCATTTACCTCAACCTTCGAAAAACATCCGTTATACGAGTTATGGCAATACTCCCGAACTCCCGCCCCAGTACTGGGTGGCGTCGAGGTTATCTCACCAACAACTGCATAAAAGAGATTTTCGATGTCGGCGAACTCAGGTATTCCAGAACTGCAACGATAAAATTGTGACGACAACACCTCGGAGCTCAACTCCCCGGGACACTGCCACAACCCCTAAATGCCAGGAGGCACCAAGGACAATGTTCTCGTCACAAAACCATTGGAACGATTCCAAGATACCCGCGTGATCCTAATTTTTTTAGTGAAATTTGAGGAGAGAAGAGTCAAAACTCTACGTCATGATGCCTCACCAGAGCGACGAAGGGACTGAGGAGTAAAAAGAATCCTACTCTCCGATATATATAATCCTAAGACTCAAAACATTTTGTTCTAGACTCAACAACGTCAGCGATTCGATCAAGAAGGGGGCTCCTAAGTCGGGGAAGGCTCTGATTACCAACTTGTTACACCCACGATGCGGCTATATCTCCCACGTGTCGGGGCACGACTTAGAGGCATAACCGCATGGTAGGCATGTCGCAAGAGGGTTAATATTTACGCATCCCATGTACTGAATAAGAAAGGGATAAAGAGTTGGCTTACAATCGCACTTCACACAATACATAAATATATTATACATCATCCAAGAATACAATCAAGGTCCGACTACGGAACCAAAATAAAGAAAGACCACCCCAAATGCTAGATCCCCGATCGCCCCAACTGGGCTCCACTACTCATCAACCGGAAATGAAACAAGACAACAATCAAGATCTTCATCGAGCTCCCGCTTGAGCTTGGTTGCGTCACCTACACTGGTATCATCGGCACCTGCAACTGTTTGGAAGTATCTATGAGTCACGAGGACTCAGCAACCTCACACCCACGAGATCAAGACTATTTAAGCTTATGGGTAGAAAAGGGTAATGAGGTGGAGCTGCAGCAAGCACTAAGCATATATGGTGGCTAACATACGCAATTAAGAGCGAGAAGAGAAGCAACGCAACGGTCGTGAACTAGAACTGATCAAGAAGTGATCCTGGAACTACTTACGTACAAACATAACACAAGAACCGTGTTCACTTCCTGGACTCCGCCGAGAAGAGACCATCATGGCTACACACGTGGTTGATTCATTTTAATTAGGTTAAGTGTCAAGTTTTCTACAACTGGACATTAACAAATTCCCATCTGCCCATAACCGCGGGCACGACTTTCGAAAGTTCAAACCCTGCAGGGGTGTCCCAACTTAGCCCATCACAAGCTCTCACGGTAAACGAAGGATATTCCTTCTCCCAGGAAGACCTGATCAGACTTGGAATCCCGGTTACAAGACATTTCGACATTGGTAAAACAAGACCAGCAAAGCCGCCTGGATGTGCCGACAAATCCTGATAGGAGCTGCACATATCTCGTTCTCAGGGCGCACCGGATGAGCCAGACGTCGGGTTGACATAGACCCTGGTTGCCCAGGGGGCGCCGGACATCGCTCAGGTTGGACCAACACTTAGAGAAGCACTGGCCCGGGGGGTGGGGGGGGGGTTAAAATAAAGATGACCCTCGGGATCTGGAAACCCAAGGAAAATAGGCTAGGTGACGCAAATGTAAAACCAAGGTTGGGCCTTACTGGAGGAGTTTTATTCAAAGCGAACTGTCGAGGGGTTCCCATAACACCCAATCGCATAAGGAACGCAAAATCAAGGAACATAACACCAGTATGACGGAAACTAGGGCGGCAAGAGTGGAAGAAAACACCAGGCATAAGGCCGAGCCTTCCACCCTTTACCAAGTATATAGATGCATTAATTAAATAAAATATATTGTGATATCCCAAACAATATTCCAACATGGAACAAACTTCATCTTCACCTGCAACTAGCAACGCTATAAGAGGGGCTGAGGAAAAGCGGTAACATATCCAAACAACGGTTTGCTAGGAAAGGTGGGTTAGAGGCTTGACATGGCAATATGGGAGGCATGATATAGCAAATGGTAGGTATCGCGGCATGGCAATAGAGCGAGCAACTAGCAAGCAAATATAGAAGTGATTTCGAGGCTATGATCATCTTGCCTGAGATCCCACAAAGAAAAAGAACGAGTCCATGAAGAAGACAAACGGACAAAGTCAAACAAATCCTCACAAACACGACGTTATCGGAACTAACCCGAAGAAGCAACACCGGAAAGAAGCAAACAACATGGTAAACAACCATCACATAAGCATGGCATGATGCACAACCAAGTATGATGCATGTCCGGTTTAAAGAGGCATGGCATTGGCAAAATGCACAAACAATCCTACAAATTAAGTGGAGCTCAATATGCAACGAGTTGCATATTGACGAAACACCACAACAAGTGATTTAGTTCGAATCTCATTTATGTACCCAACAATATTAAATGTTGATTAACATGGCAAGAGGTGAAGCATAATTAAACTAACTATCTAGTCAAGTTTAAATGAGGACGGAAATAACAAACAACAATTCCGGAAAATCCTCATGTGCATATTTTAGGTTTGGTACTGTTCTACCCTAAACCATATTTTAGAGTTTTTAAACATGCAAAGTGATGCCACCATGTTAAACTAGGCATTTTTCTACCCCATTTACATATAAAGATTATTAGGTTTGGAGCTACGGTTATTTAGTTAAGAAATAAAGCATTATAGCATGGAAATAGGGCAAATTTAAACAAAAAACATCTTAAACATTTTAAACATACATGAAAGTTGGATATTATGAAACTAGACATAATTTTAAGCATTTTACATATAAAGTTAGTTTTAATCCGATGCACGGTTAATTAGTTAGGATATGCATGAAGGCTAGGGACTTTTCTATAAAAACTGCAGTCTCTGGTTAAATGCGAAAATCACAACATCAGAAAAAAATACAACAGGCTGAAACTGGAGGTGCTGGGAGCTGCTCACATTGGGCCAAGCCTAGCTGGAGGAGAGGCTGGGCCACGATGAGGCACAAGGCGAGGCCGGCAGGGAGCGGATGCAGGCCGTGGGGCAGGAGAGGCCCACGGGCGGCGAAGGCGACCAGTGGACGGGCAAGGCTGCTGTGCTGGCGTGGTACATGGTCAACGCGCGCTAGAGTTGTTGCGGGCTCGAGGAAGAAGCAGAGGAGGTCGCGGGAAAAAGGGGTCGAGCTCCTCTGTTCGGTGCAGAAACGAGCAAAGGCCGACGCCGATGGGGACCCAGGGCGGCGCGGCTGATCCGGGGCACGGGCGCGACGTCTGAGGCAGGACCTGCAGGATCCATGGCGGGAACTACAAGGCCATGGCGCGGTGCTTCGGCGGCTGTCAAATAAACAACGGCGGCGCTGGTTACACAAGAGAAGGGAAAAACGAAGGAGAGAAGGAAGAGGGCTCGCAGGACGGGGCTCACAGGTCCTCGGGGTGCCGGCGACCGTCGGGCAAGGTGGCGAAGGAGACGAGCCCAAGGCCCATGTGGGCGTCCATGGCTAGGAGTCGGGTGCCTGTGAACGAGAGAGAGGCGCTGAGATGGAGAAAGGAGAAGCACGGGGGAAGAGAAGACGAGGTAGGAGGGACGACACTGGCTGCTGCTGCCGGGGTCGGTTGCTGGTCGAGGTAGCCGGCCGGCGTGGAAGAACTCAGACGCCCATGTCGTTTTCCCCTGGTTGGCCGCTGGTGCTGCTCCGGCAGGGAGGTGGAGGCGCACGGGAGGCTCGGGCGTGAGGTCACATGTTCGGCTGCTGCGGCACGGGAACGAGGAGGCAAGGGGATTAGGCGCGGCTGTGCTGGTCTCCGGCGAGGTCGCTCGAAGATGGCGACCTCAGGCAGGGGAGCTCGGGCTCCTGGATCAAGAGGGGAGGCACGAGAAGGGTGGACTCGAAGGGATGCAGTGGTTTGGTGGCGGCGGAAATCAAGGAGATTGACGGAGTAATTGACCACGGGTACCCCGAAGACGGCAAGACGATATTTTAAGACATCGGGGCTAGCAAAGCCCCTTAGTCCGACTGCCGGCTACCGACTACACCAACCTGCCGGCTACCGACTACACGAACCAGCCGGCTGCCGACTGCGCCAACCAGCCGGCTGCCGACTGCAGCCCGACCCGACACCAACAAGACACCGACGGGACGGCCGTACCCGAGCACTATTCACGTGTCACTCCAGCCATCATGTATAGTGTCACTTGTCCCCTGGCACTATTTATGAAGTGACGCAGGGGACAAGCATGACACCCCACCATGCCTTGCCCATGCCACCACTTAGCTTAGATGATAAGCTAGCCACACTATATATATGAGCATCCATCCATCCATCCACCACATGCTCACACTCACGCATGGACGCACATGCCCTCACGGCCATGCATGCCATGAGACTAGCCGGCCACAAGGCACTCAGGCTACACATATATACGAGATCAGATGCCTTTGGCACTGATCTCAGATACAGTTCCAGGAGCACTTTGTACTGCCCGATGTACACCCCACATATATACTCAGACATGCAGGAGTAGGGGTATTATCTCTCCGGAGAGCCCCGAACCTGGGTAACTAGCGCGTGCTACTCGCATACCCGCTCCCGGGCCTATCAGCAGCAGTCTTACCCTCACACTAAGCCCTTGTGGCATCTGTCGACTCGCAAGCCCCCCGTGAGAATACCACGACAGTTGTCGCCCACCGTGGGGCGGTACTACTGCTATGCTACCATGCTGCTGCTGGTTTCGCAGTCCGGGCGGGACCCCTTTTTCTTCATAACCTCCGCCGCGGCGTCGCGCCCTCTCTCCGGTAGCGCTCGGGGGCTCGACATCGACCCGTCCCTAGAGCGGCCGCGAGGGGTGGTGCGTCTTCGCCGTCGGCCTCGCCATCTTCGTCATCACCACCGCAACGCCGACCGTCTGTCCGCACGCGCGCCGCACGCAGGGCCTCATTTTGGTCGGCCGTGTCCATCCACGCGCCGCTCGCGTATGCTTCCCTCCGTGTTGCACCTTGCTCCGGTTGAAACACACATTGGCTCCTCCACATACCATCTACAAGCTAGCTAGATGCAAGTCAAGCCACAGTCATAAGCATATCCCAGATAATCCCACACCATGGTTACGCACTAGCCAAGATGCAATCCAGAGATTCCCCGTGCGCAAACTTATGCCTAGCAAGCTAGCTAGTAGAGTCAACAGAGTCAGCTGCGTGCATGCTGGCTTAGCTAGCCAGCTTGGCCCGTGTGCATGCTGGCGGCCAGTCAAACTGGCGGTGGTGGCGCGATTGTAGCCACGCGCGCCGGCCAGCCACCCCTGCCTCGCTCCGACCAGATTCGGCTCTGGCCTCGTGTTAACACCGCCCGCTCGCGTCCAGCGCGCCAGCTCTGCTCTAGCCTGCTGCTGCTCCGGGTCGGCTCTCACCCCGTGCGCCTGGCCTCTTCAGCCGGCAACCACGCCGTCCGCCACGTCCCCGCGCCGTCTGGCCATGTGAGTCCCGCTCCGCCTCACGCGCACCCACAGTCGGCCGCGCCGGGCTCGCCTGCATCCGCGGTGCCTTTCCCGCGCTTCACGGCTCCGCACGCCACACCTCCCGGCCGACTTCCACCAAGTCCGTCTTCCCCACGCCACGCCGGCTGCGCCTCGCCACTCCAGCCGGCTCCGCCTCGCCGCTCCAGCCGGCTCCGCCTCACGCCGTGCCGGCTGCCGCCCCGGCCGCGTCCCTGCTGCTGCTGGCCCCGCGCCGTCCCGTCTCCGCATGTGCTGCCCCGCGGCTCCGCGACCCCGCGCCTACGCCGGTCCGCCCGTGGCCGCCTACCCCGCACGCCTCCTCTACGGCCGCGCCCCGCCCCCCGGCTTCCCCAGCCGACTGATGCCGCACGCTGATGGGCCGGCTCCCGTGCTGGCCGACTCCCCGGCCACCCGGCCGGCCCGGCTGCCTACCGACTACATGCCCCCGCACCGCCTTCCGCTGCTCGGCAGCTGCGGCCGGCTGCTCGTGCTGGAAGGGGCCAGCTGCCCAAGAGAAAATAGAAACGTGAGGTCGGCTCGGGGGAAAGAAAAGTCAAGAGCTGTTGCCGGGTAAAAAAAGAAAAAAAGATAGAGAAAGAGCATTACGTCCGGCTGAGAAAGTGGCCAGGTGCTGAGGAAGAAGAAACGTGCCCGTCCGGCTACCAGCAGTCGGCGGACGAAGAGAAAAGAGCAGGAAAAAGATTGTTGCCAGGTGGAGAAAAGTCAGGCCGGGTGCCCACCTGACTGCTCGTGCACAAGAAGCGTCCGGCTGTCGACAGCCGGCAAAAGAGAAGAAGACAAATTAGCTGCCGGAAGATCCGGCCCGACTGCTCAGCAGTCGGCCCAAATCTCGGGGGCTACACCCAGCGGGTGCGCTGACGCGCCCCCGCGAAGATGAAGACAAAGTAGCTGCCGGAAGATCCGGCCCGACTGCTCAGCAGTCGGCCCGGATCTCGGGGGCTACACCCAGTGGATGCGCTGGCGCGCCCCGACGGAAGATTGCAGACAAGAGAAGAGTTTTGTCCGGCTCCCAGTAGCCGGCAGAAGAGAAGAATAAAGGGCGTAGCAAGACGCCTCGCCGCCTGGCCGGTCAAGCCTGACCGGCCGGGACCCCCCCATTCGAGCACCCGGGGGCTACACCCAGCGGGTGCGCCGACGCGCTCCTCGAGCGCCGAGTCGCGCCTGCTGTTTTCGACGACCGCGACTACACGAAAATCAATGTGAGCTCCTCGCCCGCATATTTTTGCATCACGCAAGAACGGATAACTCCGAGCGATGCTCGGGTGCTATCTCCGCATTTTTTTATTACAGTTGCATCACTGTTCGCCCCGGCGCCAGCCAGAGTTGGCCCGGGGCTGGCCGCTTGGCCTGAGACGTTAGTTCCCACAGACGGCTTAGTAGCATGCGCAGTACCAAAGGCTCACTCTTAGTCACAGACTGCAGAGCGGCTGTCCGGCTAGCAAGGGTGAATGCTGGAGGCCACCCACGCGAAAAACGTCCGAGAAGAAAAACGGTTTGGGCGACCCGGCCGTTTTCCTTTACAAGTATCTACTCGGTTGAATCTGCTCCTAGACTCTGAGTACTGTACACTCCACTTCGCAGCCCACTCTTAGCCACAAACCGCAGAGCGGCTGTCCGGCAAGCAAGAGCATAAGCCAAAAAGCGGAGGGAACATGAAAAAGATTAAGGGGGCTCGGACAAAGCCGAGTCGGCACCCTCCGCATAAAACTTGCAATGCTAAAAGCAAACATTTGATATATCTGCGTGGACTAACTTTGTCTTTTTCATGATCATTTCCATGAACACTCGCCAAAAAACCTCCGCCCAACTTTGCCAAGTTGCCCGGAGGCTTGGGGGCTACTGACGGGGTAATTGACCACGGGTACCCCGAAGACGGCAAGACCATATTTCAAGACATCGGGGCTAGCAAAGCTCCTCAGTCCGACTGCCGGCTACCGACTACACCAACCTGCCGGCTACTGACTACGCCAACCAGCCGGCTGCCGACTGCGCCAACCAGCCGGCTGCCGACTGCAGCCCGACCCGACACCGACGAGACACCGACGGGATGGCCGTACCCAAGCACTATTCACGTGTCACCCCAGCCATCATGTATAGTGTCACTTGTCCCCTGGCACTATTTATGAAGTGACGCAGGGGACAAGCATGACACCCCACCATGCCTTGCCCATGCCACCACTTAGCTTAGATGATAAGCTAGCCACACTATATATATGAGCATCCATCCATCCATCCACCACATGCTCACACTCATGCATGGACGCACATGCCCTCACGGCCATGCATGCCATGAGACTAGCCGGCCACAAGGCACTCAGGCTACACATATATACGAGATCAGATGCCTTTGGCACTGATCTCAGATACAGCTCCAGGAGCACTTTGTACTGCCCGATGTACACCCCACATATATACTCAGACATGCAGGAGTAGGGGTATTATCTCTCCGGAGAGCCCCGAACCTGGGTAACTAGCGCGTGCTACTCGCATACCCGCTCCCGGGCCTATCAGCAGCAGTCTTACCCTCACACTAAGCCCTTGTGGCATCTGTCGACTCGCAAGCCCCCCGTGAGAATACCACGACAGAGATGGTCGGAGGCAACTTGTTAGCTGGATCAGACCTGGGAGGATCTCGAGAGAGAAGGGAGTTGGTGGGGTGGCGGCTGAAAGAAAGGGATGGATGGGACGGCTCCTCAGATTAGGGTTAGGCGTCTATTATTTATAGGAAGGGTTAGCTTAGGACTACTCGGTCCCTCCAATCGTAATCGGGCAGATGAGAATAAATAGCTTAGGGGAGCCCAACAAAGAATCGGAGATGTTTTAGGGATGTTTGGGGATGATCCGGACCCAACGGTGACGACTGTCTGGGTTGGGTTCGGGACAACTTTCGGACGCGCACTAGAGGGGGGGTCGATGCACTGTGCAAGGAGGGGTTTGAGGGGTGTTTTCGGACCGTGCGATCACCATCGGATGGCTCCGGACACGAGAAGGGGTACTAGGTGGGCTGTGTAGGAGGGTGTGAGCTGAGAGGAGAGGAAAGGAGGCAGCCCGGCAACTGTTTCCGGAGACCGAAAACGTTCGACGTTAGACCGACTATACTATCGCTATAGTAATCCATTGGGGCATCAAACGGACTCCGAATGCGATGAAACTTGGCAGGTGGCCTACCTACACTATAGTAAGACCACACGCCAGCTTTCAACCCATTCCGAGAAAATTTTCCAGCCACTTATAAAATAATATTCGGATGTGCCGCGGGCGCGTGCGAGTGTGTCTGGCTCAGAACAGACAACGGACGGAACTGGGGGAACCTGGACGGATGCAAGTTTTGAAAACATGATGATGCAATACGGATGATGACATGGCAAGATGCGACACGCAAGAAAATGATGTGGCAAAGGCAATGAATAACTGGAAGACACCTGACGCAACGGTCTCGGGGCGTCACATTACGGTGGTTGGAATTATGTTTCGTCGACTCCCATAGGGTTTTTGGAATATTTGGGGATTTATAGGGTGAAGAGGCGGTGCGGGAGATCACCAAGCGGGGCACGACCACCCCTAGGCGCGCCTGGGCCTCCTGGCGCACCCTGGTGTGTTGTGCCCACCTCGGGCCTCCCCTCTGGTACTTCTTTGGCCCACTGGGTGTCTTATGGTCCAGAAAAATTCTCCAAAAAGTTTCGTTGCGTTTGGACTCCTTTTGGTACTGATATTTTGCGAAGTAAAAAACAAGCAAAAAACAACATCTGGCACTGGGCACTATGTCAATAGGTTAGTCTCAAAAAATGATATAAAGTTGCTATAAAATGGTTGTAAAACATCCAAGAATGATAATATAACAGCATGGAACAATAAAAAATTATAGATACGTTGGAGATGTATTAGCATCCCCAAGCTTAATTCCTGCTCGTCCTCAAGTAGGTAAATGATAAAAATGGAATTTTTGATGTGGAATGCTGCCTAACATGTTCATTACATATTCTTTTCTTTGTAGCATGGACATCAATTTGGACTTTTATTGATTCAAAGCAATAGTCTAGTTTTGACACGAAGATTTCAATACTCAAGTATTAACAAGCAACCATGTCTTTCAAAATATCAACACTAAAGAATGTTATCCCTAGCCTATCATGCTCAATCATTGATCCATTCATGAAACAGACTCACATATTAGCTACATCCAATGATCAAGTATGATCATAGTGCTCCCTAGTTGGTGCTTTATAAGAGAAGATGGAGACTCAAATAAAAATAAAAATTGCATGAAGTAAATAGATAGGCCCTTCGCAGAGGGAAGTAGGGATTTGTAGAGGTGTCAGAGCTTAAAGCAAAAAATGAGAGATAATTTTTTTGAGAGGCATACTTTTCCCATCAACAAAAACGACCGAGTAATTCCCAACACTTTCCATGCTAGATATATCATAGGTGGTTCCCAAATAGAAAATAAAGTTTATTCCTTTTTCACCATTCTTTCACAATCCATGGCTAGCCGTATCCATGGGTGCCTTCCATACCAACACTTTCCAAGGAATATATTATTTGACAACATAAAGGAAATTTCTTTTTCATTTCGGGACTGGGCATCCCTATTACCACCATACTTTTGTGCAATGACAAGTGAATAAACACTCATCTTGAGAATAACACATATAGCATGGAAAATGTTGGCCACCCCCCACCGCTTAATGAGAGGTAGGAGAACACAAAAGGGAAATTCATTATGAAAATTAGAGATGGCACATACAAATTTGCTTAGAACGGCACAGAAATACCGCATATAGCTAGCTATAGTGGACTCATATGGAAAAACTGGGTTTAAAGATTTTGGATGCACAAGTAGTATTCCGACTTAGTACAAGTGGAGGCTAGAAAATAGATATAGAAGGAACACACCATGAAATAAAAAATCACATAAGCGAGCATTAAGCATAACTAATAGCGAATAATGCACCACAAGTAGGATGTAATTTCATTGCATAACTATTGACTTTCGTGCTTGCATAGGGAATCACAAACCTTAACACCAATATTCTTACTAAAGCATAATTATTCACCAACGTGACTCGCGTATCGCTATTATCATATCTCAAAACTATTATAAAGAATCAAGCTTATTTTGCCAATGATCTTCATGAAAGTTTTTGTTATATCTCTCTTGAATATCTATCACTTTGGGACTAATTTCATATGTTGCATTTGGTAAGCTCAAAAAAGTGAAGAACATGAGCATAAATTTTTTATTCTTTCAAAATAATATAAGTGAAGCATGAGAGAATTTATTTAAAAATTTAATAACTCTCAAATAAATCTAAGTGAAGCATGAGAGCATTTCTTGAAAAATATTAAAGCACACCATGCTCAAAAAGATATAAGTGAAGCACTAGAGAAATTTCACAGCTCAAACTTTTTAAGTGAAGCATATAGAGCAATTCTAACAAATCATAGCATAATTTTGGCTCTCTCAAATAGGTGTGTCCAGCAAGGATAGATGATACAAACCAAGAGCAAAATAAGCAAAGACTCATATAATACAATACGTGATACGTCTCCAACGTATCTATAATTTTTGATTGCTCCATGCTATTATATATTCTGTTTTGGATGTTTAATGGGCTTATTTATACACCTTTACATTATTTTTGGGACTAACCTATTAACCGGAGGCCCAACCCAAATTGCTGTTTTTTTGCCTACTTCAGTGTTTTGCAGAAAAAGAATATCAAACGGAGTCCAACGGAATGAAACCTATGGGAGCGTGATTTTTGGAACAAACATGATCTAGAGGACTTGGAGTGGACGTCAAGCAATCAATGAGGAGGCCACAAGGCAGGGGGGCGACTACCCCCTGGGCGCGCCCTCCACCCTCGTGGGCCCATCGTGGCTCCACCGACCTACTTCTTCCTCCTATATATACCTACGTACCATGAAAACATCCAGGAGCACCATGAAACCCTATTTCCACCGCTGCAACCTTCTGTACCCAAGAGATCCCATCTTGGGGCCTTTTCCGGAGCTCCGCCGGAGGGGACATTGATCACGCAGGGCCTCTACATCAACTCCATGGCCCCTCCGATGACGTGTGAGTAGTTTACCTCAGACCTTCGGGTCCATAGTTATTAGCTAGATGGCTTCTTCTCTCTCTTTGGATCTCAATACAAAGTTATCCTCGATTCTCTTAGAGATCTATTCGATGTAACTCTTTTTGCGGAGTGTTTGTCGAGATCCGATGAATTGTGGGTTTATGATCAAGATTATCTATGAACAATATTTGAATCTTCTCTGGATTCTTTTATGTATGATTGGTTATCTTTGCAAGTCTCTTCGAATTATCAGTTTGGTTTGGCCTACTAGATTGATCTTTCTTGCAATGGGAGAAGTGCTTAGCTTTGGGTTCAATCTTGCGGTGCTCGATCCCAGTGACAGAAAGGGAAACGACATGTATTGTATTGTTTCCATCGAGGATAAAAAGATGGGGTTTATATCATACTGCATGAGTTTATCCCTCTACATCATGTCATCTTGCTTAAGGCGTTACTCTGTTCTTATGAACTTAATATTCTAGATGCTTGCTGGATAGCGATCGATGTGTGGAGTAATAGTAGTAGATGCAGGCAGGAGTCGGTCTACTTGTCACGGACGTGATGCCTATATACATGATCATACCTAGATATTCTCATAATTATTCGCTTTTCTATCAATTGCTCGACAGTAATTTGTTCACCCACCGTAATACTTATGCTATCTTGAGAGAAGCCACTAGTGAAACCTATGGCTCCCGGGTCTATTCTCCATCATACAAGTTTCCAATCTATTTTATTTTGCAATCTTTACTTTCAATCTATATCATAAAAATACCAAAAATATTTATCTTATTATTATCTTTATCATATCTCACTCTTGCAAGTGACCGTGAAGGGATTGACAACCCCTTTATCGCGTTGGTTGCGAGGTTCTGATTTGTTTGTGTAGGTACGAGGTGACTCGCGCTTGGTCTCCTACTGGATTGATACCTTGGTTCTCAAAAACTGAGGGAAATACTTACGCTGCTTTGCTGCATCACCCTTTCCTCTTCAAGGGAAAACCAACGCATGCTCAAGAGGTGGCAAGAAGAATTTCTGGCGCCGTTGCCGGGGAGACCTATGCCAAGTCAAAACATACCAAGTACCCATCACAACTCTTATCCTCCGCATTACATTATTTTCCATTTGCCTCTCATTTTCCTCTCCCCCACTTCACCCTTGCTGTTTTATTCGCCCTCTTTTTCGTCCGCCCTTTCTTTCGCTTGCTTTCTCATTATGGCTAGTCCTTTATCTCCCGAAAATGAGGTCCTTAATTTTAAACAAAGGGAGGGAGAAGATCTAAAAGATTCTTGGTTCAGAATTTGCAATGCGCAAAATAAATCTACTAGGAAGCAATCTACTTCCGTTCTTCTTCACAATTTTTATGTAGGCATCATTCTTTGGAATAGATATATTCTTGATACCATTACCGAAGGAAATTTCTTGGGTAGCCAAACTTTTGATTCTTACAATGCTATGATAGATTTGTTTGGCACACCACCTCTCTTGGTTAATGGAACTATTTTAACTTTGGAACATGTGATGCAACGGCTTGAAATTATTGAAAATAAAGTTGCCACCGTAGAGTTAATTGAAAATTTGGATAGAAAGATCCATAAACAAATTACCGAATACGGATCTAAGGTAGGAGTTGCTCTTAAATTTTTTAAAGAAAAGGGACCTTTGGTTAATGAAAAGATAGATCAAGATTCCACTAGAATTGATAAAATTGAGGATATTATTACCAACCTAGGGTCTAACTTTTCTTCCTTGAAAAACACTCCTTCTAATGCTAAGATTGCCAAATTGATGTATGTTCCTAAAAATAAGGGTGAAACTTCTAGTAAGGGAAATGCGGACCTCAAATCCATAAGTGTTCACCCAAATTTTCTCACTATCCTTAAGGAACCTTTTGCTACAAATGATTTTCTTGATTTCTTGCCTAGGAGTTTGATAATTAATAAAAATAAAGAAACTCCTAGGAGTTACAGGTGTCTTATTGAAGAATTACCTACCAAAGATGGCAATACCTAGATCTATCCTTGCTTTTATACCTAGTAAGGGGCATTAAACGATAGCGCTTATTGGGAGGCAACCCAATTTTATTTTTATTCCTTGCTTTTTGTTCCTGTTTAGTAATAAATAATTTATATAGCCTCTGTTTTGGTTGTGTTTTTTGTGTTTAATTAGTGTTTGTACCAATTAGAACCGTTGGGACGACTTGGGGAAAGTCTTTTTGATCTTGCTGTAAAAAACAGAAACTTCAGCGCTCATGAGAATTGCTGCCATTTTTTATTGGAGAGTGCTATTTAGTTAATTATTTTTTCAGATTATTAATAGATAAATTCCTCACATCCAGCAATTTATTTCAGAATTTTTTGGGTTCCAGAAGTTTGCGTTAGTTACAGATTACTACAGACTGTTATGTTTTTGACAGATTCTGTTTTTCATGTGTTGTTTGCTTATTTTGATGAATCTATGGCTAGTAATAGTGTTTATGAACCATATAAAAGTTGTAATACAGTAGGTTTAACACCAATATAAATAAAGAATGAGTTTATTACAGTACCTTGAAATGGTGTTTTGATTTCTTTCGCTAATGAAGCTCACGAGATTTTCTGTAAAGTTTTGTGTTGTGAAATTTTCAAATTTTGGGTAAAGATTTGATGGATTATCGAAGAAGGAGTGGCAAGAGCCTAATCTTGGGGATGCCCAAGGCACCCCAAGGTAAATCCAAGGACACAAAAAGCCTAAGCTTGGGGATGCCCCGGAAGGCATCCCCTCTTTTGTCTTCGTTCATTGAAAACTTTACTTGGAGCTATATTTTATTCACCACATGATATGTGTTTTGCTTGGAGCGTCTTGTATGATTTGAGTCTTTGCTTTTTAGCTTACCACAATCATCCTTGCTGTACACACCTTTTGAGAGAGACACACATAAATCAGAATTTATTAGAATACTCTATGTGCTTCACTTATATCTTTTGAGCTATATAGTTTTTGCTCCAGTGCTTCGCTTATATCTTTTAGAGCACGACGGTGGTTCTATTTTATAGAAATAATTGATCTATCATGCTTCACTTATATTATTTTGATAGTCCTTTAGAACAACATGGTAATTTTCTTTTAGGAATAATAAAAAACTTTCATATAAGTGCATTGAATACTATGAGAAGTTTGATACTTGATAATTGTTTTGACATATGGAGATGGTGATATTAGAGTCATGCTAGTTGAGTAGTTGTGAATTTGGGAAATACTTGTGTTGAAGTTTGTGATTCCCGTAGCATGCACGTATGGTGAACTGTTATGTAATGAAGTCGGAGCATGATTTATTTATTGATTGCCTTCCTTATGAGTGGCGGTCGGGGACGAGCGATGGTCTTTTCCTACCAATCTATCCCCCTAGGAGCATGCGCTTAGTACTTTGTTTCAATAACTAATAGATTTTTGCAATAAGTATGTGAGTTCCTTATGACTAATGTTGAGTCCATAGATTATACGCACCCTCACCCTTCCACATTTGCTAGCCTCTCTATCACCGCGCACTTTTCACCGATATTATACACCCACCATATACCATCCTGAAAACAGTCACCATACCTAACTATTATGGCATTTCCATAGCCATTCCGAGATATATTGCCATGCAACTTTGCACCGTTCCATTTGTTATGACACGCTTCATCATTGTCACATTGCCATGCATGATCATGTAGTTGACATTGTATTTGTGGCAAAGCCACCTTTCATAATTTTTTCATACATGTCACTCTTGATTCATTGCATATCCCGGTACACCACCGGAGGCATTCACATAGAGTCATATTTTGTTCCAAGTATCTAGTTGTAATTCTTGAGTTGTAAATAAAAAGAAGTGTGATGATCATCATTATTAGAGCATTGTCCCAGTGAGGAAAGGATGATGGAGACTATGATTTCCCCACAAGTCGGGATGAGGCCTCGGACGAAAAAAAGAGAGAAAAGAGGCCAAAAGAAAAAAAGAGAGAAAGAAGGCCCAAATAAAAAAATGAGAGAAAAAGAGAGAAGGGACAATGTTACTATCCTTTTTCCACACTTGTGCTTCAAAGTAGCACCATGATCTTCATGATAGAGAGTCTCCTATGTTGTCATTTTCATAAACTAGTGGGAATTTTACATTATAGAACTTGGCTTGTATATTCCAATGATGGGCTTCCTCAAATTGCCCTATGTCTTCGTGAGCAAGCAAGTTGGATGCACACCCACTTAGTTTCTTTTGTTGAGCTTTCATACACTTATAGCTCTAGTGCATCCGTTGCATGGCAATCCCTACTCACTCACATTGATATCTATTGATGGGCATCTCCATAGCCCGTTGATACGCCTAGTTGATGTGAGACTATCTTCTCCTTTTTGTCTTCTCCACAACCACCATTCTATTCCACCTATAGTGCTATGTCCATGGCTCACGCTCATGTATTGCGTGAAAGTTGAAAAAGTTTGAGAACATCAAAAGTATGAAACAATTACTTGGCTTGTCATCAGGGTTGTGCATGATTTAATATTTTGTGTGATGAAGTAGAGCATAGCCAGACTATATGATTTTGTAGGGATAACTTTCTTTGGCCATGCTATTTTGAGAAGACATGATTGCTTAGTTAGTATGCTTGAAGTATTATTATTTTTATGTCAATATTAAACTATTATCTTGAATCTTTCAGATCTGAACATTCATGCCACAATAAAGAAAAATTACATTGAATAATATGTTAGGAAGCATTCCACATCAAAAATTCTGTTTTTATCATTTACCTACTCGAGGACGAGCAGGAATTAAGCTTGGGGATGCTTGATACGTCTCCAACGTATCTATAATTTTTGATTGCTCCATGCTATTATATATTCTGTTTTGAATGTTTAATGGGCTTATTTATACACCTTTATATTATTTTTGGGACTAACCTATTAACCGGAGGCCCAACCCAAATTGTTGTTTTTGCCTATTTCAGTGTTTTGCAGAAAAAGAATATCAAACGGAGTCCAAACAGAATGAAACCTTCGGGAGCGTGATTTTTGGAACAAACGTGACCCAGATGACTTGGATTGGACGTCAAGAAATCAACGAGGAGGCCACAAGGCAGGGGGCGCGCCTACCCCCTGGGCGCGCCCTCCACCCTCGTGGGCCCCTCGTGGCTCCACCGACCTACTTCTTCCTCCTATATATACCTACGTACACTGAAAACATTCAGGAGCACCATGACACCCTATTTCCACCGCTGCAACCTTCTGTACCGAGGAGATCCCATCTTGGGGCCTTTTCCGGAGCTCCGCCGGAGGGGGCATTGATCATGGAGGGCCTCTACATCAACTCCATGGCCCCTCCGAATATGTGTGAGTAGTTTACCTCAGACCTTCGGGTCCATAGTTATTAGCTAGATGGCTTCTTCTCTCTCTTTGGATCTCAATACAAAGTTCTCCTTAATTCTCTTGGAGATCTATTCGATGTAACCCTTTTTGCGGTGTGTTTGTCGAGATCCGATGAATTATGGGTTTATGATCAAGATTATCTATGAACAATATTTGAATCTTCTCTGAATTCTTTTATGTATGATTGGTTATCTTTGCAAGTCTCTTCGAATTATAAGTTTGGTTTGGCCTACTAGATTGATCTTTCTTGCAATGGGAGAAGTGCTTAGCTTTGGGTTCAATCTTGCGGTGCTTGATCCCAGTGACAGAAAGGGAAGCGACACGTACTGTATTGTTTCCATCGAGGATAAAAAGATGGGGTTTATATCATATTGCACGAGTTTATCCCTCTACATCATGTTATCTTAGTTAAGGCGTTACTCTGTTCTTATGAACTTAATACTCTAGATGCATGTTGGATAGCGGTCGATGTGTGGAGTAATAGTTGTAGATGCAGGCAAGAGTCGGTCTACTTGTCACGGACGTGATGCCTATATACATGATCATACCTAGATATTCTCATAATTATTCGCTTTTCTATCAATTGCTCAACATTAATTTGTTCACCCACCGTAATACTTATGCTATCTTGAGAGAACCCACTAGTGAAACCTATGGCCCCCGGGTCTATTCTCCATCATACAAGTTTCTAATCTATTTTATTTTGCAATCTTTACTTTCAATATATATCATAAAAATACCAAAAATATTTATCTTATTATTATTATCTCTATTAGATCTCACTCTTGCAAGTGGCCGTGAAGGGATTGACAACCCCTTTATCGCGTTGGTTGCGAGGTTCTTATTTGTTTGTGTAGGTACGAGGTGACTCGCACGTGGTCAACTACTGGATTGATACCTTGGTTCTCAAAAACGGAGGGAAATACTTACGTTGCTTTGCTGCATCACCCTTTCCTCTTCAAGGGAAAACCAATGCATGCTCAAGAGGTGGCAAGACGCTCCAAGCAAAGCTCATGATATGTGAAGAATAAAAATATAGCTCCAAGTAAAATACCGATGGTCGTTAGAAGAAAGAGGGGATGCCTTCCGGGGCATCCCCAAGCTTAGTTGCTTGGTTCTCCTTGAATAATAACTTCGGGTGTCATGGGGCATCCATAAGCTTAGGCTCTTTTTACTCCTTATTCCTTCATCCATCGTGATCTCACCCAAAACTTGAAAAACTTAAATCACACAAAACTCAACAAAACCTTCGTGAGATCCATTAGTATAACAAAGCAAATCACTACTGTAAGTACTGTTGCAAACCCATTCATATTTTATTTATGCATTATACCTAATGTATTCTAACTTTACCATGGCTTACACCCCTCGATATAATCCATAGGTTCATCAAAATAAGCACACGACACAAAGAAAACAGAATCTTTCAAAAGGAAACAGTCTGTATTAATCTGGAAACTTCGTATACTTTTGTAACTCCAAAAATTCTGAAAAATTAGAAAAACGTAGGCAATTTGTATATCACTCTTGTGTAAAAAAATCAAAATTGTATCGCGCTTCTGTGATTTTAAACAATTCTGCTAGTAGGCGCAAAAGTTTCTCTTTTCAACAAGATCATATCTACTATCACCCAACATGATCCCAAAGGCTTTACTTGGCACAAACACTAATTAAAACATAAGAAACACAACCATAACAGTAGCATAATTGTGTAAACACTCAAGAACGGAAAGAAAAGGCAAAACTAAAATTTATCCATTGGGTTGCCTCCCAACAAGCGCTATAGTTTTATGCCCCTAGCTAGGCATAACACATAGATTCATGTATTGTCATATTTAGTTCCCAATTGCTCAATCACACAACCAATATTATTCATAGATTTAGCATGCATATTTTCGATAATAATACTTCTAGGAACAAGATTGAAGAATTCATTTTTGCAAGTAGAGTTTTTTACAACTTCAGCAAAGTTAGGGTGAATACTAATCATCTTAAGATCCTCTTTGTTATTATTAGAAGTTGCATCCTTGTTCTTTGTGACTTGAATAGTCTTGCCAATTTTATGGGAGTTTTTTCAATAGTTCTAGCATAAGCAAAAGCAGAGCTTAAATTACTAAAAAATTCTTCCAACTTATCAATCTAAGAAGGGCTCTCTCCAATTATTTCATTAATTATGGCTTCCTTTTCCCTTAGTAATTTGAAAACATCGCCCTCTTTTGACCCAAATTTATTAGCAAGATTCTGCATCTTTGTATCCAAGTTTTCAATTTGATCTAAAGTGACCATCTTCTTTTCAATAGCATCTAATATTTGCATAACATGCTCAAGAGTTAAGATTTTTTCATTAATGATGATAGGTGGTGCACCCATTAGATCTACCATGGCATTAAAAGCATCCAAAGATGGACATCAAGAAATTCCCATCAGTAATTGTATCAAGGAAGAATCTATACCAAGTGGTTATGCCCACATAAAAACTGCAAAGAAGAACAACGGTAGATTGCTTACGAATAGATCTATTATGAGCATTGCAAATCCTATACCAAGCATCTTTTAGATTCTCCCCTCCCCTTTGTTTAAAATTAAGAACCTCATTCTCGGGGGTACACACAAATAGTAAGAATTAGCCATAACGACAAAGCAAGCAAGATTGCAAACAAAAAGATGGATCTGACGAGAAAACAACGAACGAAAAAGAGGACGAATAAAATGACAAATTTTTGTGAAGTGGGGGAGATGAAAACAAGAGGCAAATGGCAAATAATGTAAATTGCAAGGAGATGAGATTTTTGATTAGGAACCTGATAGATGTTGATGATGTCTCCCCGGCAATGGCACCAGAAATTCCTTTTGATGTCGCTTAAAACTGCGTCGGTATTTCCCCAAAGAGAAAGGGATGATGCAGTACAGCTACGGTAGGTATTTCCCTCAGTTATGTAACCAAGGTATCAATCCAGTGGGAGAACCTAGAAAAACTATGTAAACAATACCTACACACAAAGAACAAATACTTGCAACCCGACGCGTATGAGGGGTTGTCAATCCCTCTTCGGGTAACAGTGCCAGAAATTGTCAAGTTGACGGGATAAAATTTGTGTACATTGGATAAATAGATTCTATAAAACACGAAATAAAATAAGTAATAAAAAAGTGCAGCAAGGTATTTTTGGGTTTCTGAAATAACAGATCTTAAAATACAAGCGAATACAGATAGATCTCAAAGCAAATATGATAAAGAATAGACCTGGGGCCGTAGATTTCACTAGTGGCTTCTCTCAAGAAATAGCACACGGTGGGTAAACAAATTACTATTGGGCAATTGATAAAAGATCGAATAATTATGACGATATCCAAGGCAATGATCAATATATAGGCATCACGTCCAAGATTAATAGACCGACTCCTGCTTGCATCTACTACTATTACTCCACACGTCGACCGCTATTCAACATGCATCTACTGTATTAAGTTCATGGAGAAACAGAGTAATGCAATAAGAACGATGACATGATGTAGACAAGATCTATTCATGTAGGAATAGCCCCCATCTTATTATTCTTAATAGCAATGTTAAATGCGTGTCATGCTGCCCCTTCTGTCACTGGGAAAGAACACCACAAGATTGAACCCATCACAAAGCACCTCTTCCCATGGCAAGAAAATTGATCTAGTTGGCCTAATTAAACCAAAGATTCAAAGAGGAAATACGAGGCTATGAATAATCATGCATATAATAGATCAAAGAAGACTCAAATAATATTCAGGGATATAGATCTGATCATAAACTCAAAGTTCATCGGATCCCAACAAACACACCGCAGAAAAGTTACATCAAATAGATCTCCAAGAGACCATTGTATTGAGAGAGAGAGAGAGAGAGAGCCATCTAGCTAATACCTACAGACCTGTAGGTCTATGGTGAACTACTCATGCATCATCGGAGAGGCACCAATGAGGATAATGAACCCCTCTGTGATGGTTTCTAGATTGGATATCGTGGTTCTGGAACTTGTGGCGGCTAGAATTGTGTTTCGTCAACTCCCCTAGGGTTTCTGGAATATTTGGGGATTTATAGGGTGAAGAGGCGGTGCAGGAGATCATCGAGGGGGGCACAACCCCCTGGGCGCGCCTGGGCCTCCTGGCACGCCCTGGTGGGTTATGCCCACCCCGGGCCTCCCCTCTGGTACTTCGTTGGCCCACTGGGTGTCTTCTGGTCCAAAAGATTTCTTCAAAAAGTTTCGCTGTGTTTGGACTTTGTTTGGTACTGATATTCTGCGAAGTAAAAAACAAGCAAAAAACAACAACTGGCACTGGGCACTATGTCAATAGGTTAGTCCCAAAAAATGATATAAAGTTGCTATAAAATGATTGTAAAACATCCAAGAATGAAAATATAATAGCATGGAACAATAAAAAATTATAGATACGTGGAGACGTATCAACCCCGCTGCCACGGGAGGGTAGGACAAAAGATGTGATGCAAGTTCTTATCGCAAGCACGTATGACCATATACAGAATACATGCCTACATTACATCAATGAATTGGAGCTAGTTCTGTGTCGCCCTAGGTTATAACTGTTACATGATGAATGTCATCCAGCATAATTATCCAGCACCGATCCAATGCCTATGAACTTTTCACATATTGATCTTTGCTAAGTTACTACTACTGCTACTGTTGCAATCACTATAAAACTACTACTGTTGCTATTGCTATTGTTACCACCACTATCAATCTATCATATTATTGTGCTACTGATAACTCTGCTACATATATTTAGTTCTCCATGTGTGGCTGAATTGACAACTCAACTGCTAGTACTTGCAAATATTCTTTGGCCCCCCTTGTGTCGAATCAATAAATTTGGGTTGAAGACTCTACCCTCAAAAATGGTTGCGACCCCCTATACTTGTGGGTTATCGAGACCTTTTTTCTGGCGTCGTTGCCGGGGTGCATAGCTCTATTTGCCGAGTCACTTGGGAATTATATCTGCTGATAACTATGAAGAATCTTAAGGATGATAAAACCAAGATCGTTCCCTCTAGAATGATGGGAGGTAAGAAACTGTTATCTAGCTCTACGCTTGATTCACCTTCTATTTTGAGTAAACTTGTGACACCACCACCTGCTATTAATTCTGATATGTTGCAAGTAATTCATGATGCTACTTCTGTTCTGAATGATGCTATTGATGATGCTAATACCTTGCTTGATGACACTATGCCACTAGGTGAATTTCTTGATGAACAACTTGCTAAAGCTAAAGAATTTGAGAATGTGAAATTGATGAAATTATTGAAACTGAAAATTACGACTCGCCTATTGGGCCTAGCTCTAATAGATATGAAATGCCTAAGATACATGAGGGTTATGTCATGGATGGATAGATAGCTAGAGAATTTCTTGCTTTTTATGACAGAGACGATGTTACGAAATTACTATGTAAGCTGAAAGAAAAATCTATGAATGCTAGAATGAAATATGATCCCAAGTTTGCTACTTCACCTTTTTTGTTACTGATAAGGATTATGAATTCTTTGTCGATACTGAGTTAATTACTTTGGTTGAATCTGATCCATTTGGTTATGCAACTGAAACTGTTGTGGCACACTAAATTAAATGATAGAGCCACCCTGTTTGCTCATGAGGAAAAAATTCGCTACTACTATATCCTTAAGTTGTTTCCTTTCTCGCTAAAGGGTGATGCTAGGAAATGGTTTGATACTCTTGCTCCTGATTGTGTGCGTAGTCCCCAGGATATGATTTATTACTTCTCTGAAAAATATTTTCCCGCTCATAAGAAACAAGTTGTCTTACAAGAAATATTTAACTTTGTGCAAACTAAAGAAGAGAATCTCCCTCAAGCTTGGGGGAGGCTTCTCTAGTTACTTAATGCTTTGCCTAAGCACCCTCTTAAGAAAAATGAAATACTTGATACCTTTTATAATGGACTAACAGATGCTTCTAGGGACTACCTAGATAGTTGTGTTGGTTGTGTTTTCAGGGAACGAACTGTTGAACAAGCTGAAGAATTATTGAATAATATATTGAGGAAGATAATGATTGGACACTTCCTGAACCACCACCTAAACCAACTCCTAATAATACGGGTATTCTATTTCTCAGTCCTGGAGATATGCAAGTGCCAAAGAAATCTATGAAGGAAAAAGGCATTATAGCTGAAGATGTTAAGAATTTACCACCTATTGAAGAAATACATGGTCTCGACACCCCGACATAGGTAGTAGAGGTAAATTATCTCATGAGATTTGATGAAGGTGATATCCCTTAATAATAAATCTGCTAGTCAATGCTTGGATGGATTCGATAACTAAATTGTTAAGCAAGAAAATTTTAATGCATGTTTTGAAACAATTGAAACGTAATGCCTACATGATTGATCGCTTGAGTGTCTTGATGTTTATAATTTCTAATGATGTTAAAGGTCTAGGAAAACATGCTTCATGTTGGAAATATGCCCTAGAGGCAATAATAAAGTGGTTATTATTATATTTTCTTGTTCATGATAATCGTTTATTATCCATGTTATAATTGTATTGACCAAAAACTCAAATGCATGTGTGGATACATAGACAAGAACATGTCCCTAGTGAGCCTCTATCGGACTAGCTCGTTGATCAAAGATGATTGTGGTTTGCTAGCCATAGACACGAGTTGTCATTTGATAACGGGATCACATCATTGGGAGAATGATGTGATGGACAAGACCCAAACTATAAACATAGCATATGATCGTATCAAGTTTATTGCTATCGTTTTCTGCATGTCAAGTATTCGCTCCTATGACCATGAGATCAATAAACTCAGTAACACCGGAGGAGTACCTTGTGTGTACCAAATGTCGCAACGTAACTGGGTGACTATAAAGGTGTTCTACGAGTATCTCCGAGGGTGTCTGTTGAGTTGGCATGGATCAAGACTAGGATTTGTCACTCCGTATGACGAAGAGGTATCTCAGGGCCCACTCGGTAATACAACATCACAATGAGCTTGCAAGCAATGTGACTAATGGATTAGCCATGTGATCTTGTACTACGGAACGAGTAAAGAGACTTGCTAGTAATGAGATTGAACTAGGTATGGCGATATCGACGATTGAATCTTAGGCAAGTAACATACCGATGGACAAAGGGAACTGCATACGGGATTATCTGAATCCTTGACATCGAGGTTCGACCGATAAAGATCTTTGTAGAATATGTAAGAACCAATATGGACATCCAGGTCCCGCTATTGGTTATTGAGCGTAGAGGTGTCTCGACCATGTCTACCTAGTTCTCGAACCCGCGGGGTCTACACACTTAACGTTTGGCGATGATATAAATATAGTTGAGTTGTTATGGTGGTAACCGAAGGTTGTTCAAAGTCCCGGATGAGATCCAGGATGTGGCGAGGAACTCCGGAATGGTTAGGAGATGAAGATTGATATATAGGATGCAGGGTATTGATACGTCCATTTTGCATCATGCTTTTATATTGATATTTATTACATTATGGGCTATTATTACACCTTATATCACAATACTTATGCCTATTCTCTCTTATTTTACAAGGTTTACATGAAGAGGAGAATGCCGACAGCTGGAATTCTGGGCTGGAAAAGGAGCAAATATTAGACCTATTCTGCACATCTCCAAAAGTCCTAAAACTTCACGGGACCACGTTTAAGAATATATAAAAAATATTGGGCGAAAGAAGTACCAGAGGGGGGCCACCCACCATCCACGAGGGTGGGGGCGCGCCCTACCCCCTGGGCATGCCCCCTGCCTTGTGGGCCCCCTGGCAGCCCTCTGATGCCCATCATTGGCTATATGGAGTCTTTCATCCTGGAAAAAATCAAAAGCAAGCTTACGAGACGAAACTCCGCCACCATGAGGCGGAACCTTGGCGGAACCAATCTAGGGCTCCGGCGGAGCTGTTCTGCCAAGGAAACCTCCCTTCGGGAGGGGGAAATCATCACCATCGATCCTCTCATCGGGAGGGGGTCAATCTCCATCAACATCTTCACCAGCACCATCTCATCTCAAACCCTAGTTCATCTCTTGTATCCAATCTTTGTCCTAAAGCCTTAGATTGGTACCCGTGGGTTGCTAGTAGTGTTGATTACTCCTTGTAGTTGATGCTAGTTGGTTTATTCGGTGGAAGATCATATGTTCAGATCCATTATGCATATTAATACCCCTCTGATTATGAACATGAATATGATTTATGCGTAGTTACATTTGTTCCTAAGGAGATGGGAGAAGTCTTGCTATAAGTAGTCAGGTGAATTTGGCATTTGTTCGAAATTTTGATGAGATGTATGTTGTCTCTCCTCTAGTGGTGTCATGTGAACGTCGACTACATGATACTTCACCATTGTTTGGGCCTAGAGGAAGGAATTGGGAAGTAATAAGTAGATGATGGGTTGCTAGAGTGACAGAAGCTTAAACCCTACTTTATGAGTTGCTTCGTAAGGGGCTGATTTGGATCCATATGTTTCATGCTATGGTTAGGTTTACCTTAATACTTCTTTTGTAGTTGCGGATGCTTGCAATAGGGGTTAATCATAAGTGGGATGCTTGTCCAAGGAAGAACAGTACCCAGGCACCGGTCCACCCACATATCGAATTATCAAAGTACCAAACGCGAATCATATGTGCGTGATGAAAACTAGCTTGACGATAATCCCCATGTGTCCTCGGGAGCGCCTTCCTTTATATAAGAGTTTGTACAGGCTTGTCCTTTGCTACAAAAAGGATTGGGCCATCTTGCTGCACCTTATTTACTTTATTTACTTGTTACCCATTACAAATTACCTTATCACAAAACTATCTGTTACAGATAATTTTAGGGCTTGTAGAGAATAGCTTACTGAAAACTGCTTATCATTTCCTTTTGCTCCTCGTTGGGTTCGACACTCTTACTTATCGAAAGGACTACAATAGATCCCCTACACTTGTGGGTCATCAGATATTGGAGTCTGGAAGTGTTCTGGGGGTACTGGGTTATGGCCAGGAGAACCGAAAAGGGTTTCGGGGGCCCCAACAAATGTTGGGGGGGGGGGCTCATGGCCGGGCCAAGGGGACGGAGCACACCAGCCCACCAAGCGGTAGTGCACCCCCTCACCCCATCCCGTGTTTACCAGAGGAGGTGGGACACCCCCTAGGGCTGCCTCCACCTGGCTTGGGGGGCAAGCCACCCTAGGGTTTCCCTAGGGGCGCCCCATCTGTGGTGGATGCCGCCCCCCAGGGGAAACCCTAGGGCGCCCCCTCCTCCTCCCTCCCCCTATATATATTGGGGTAGAGGGAGGGCAGCCGCACCTGATCCATGCCACGGTGCTGCCCTTCCTCTCCCTCGTAGTCCATCTTCTATCTGCATAGCTTACCGAAGCTCTAGTGAGATTTCTCCACCACCACCTCCATGACGCCGTCGTGCTGCCGGAGGACTCGAGTTACTACTTCACCATCGCTCGCTGGATCGAGGAGGTGAAGGCATCATCAAGCCGTACGTGTGTTGGATGTGGAGGTGCCGTCCGTTTGACACTTGGATCGGGAGTTCACGGGACGGATCGTGATTGGTTCACAAAGATGTTCGACTACATCAACCGCGTTCCTTAATGCTTCCCCTTAGAAATCTACAAGGGTATGTAGATGCAATCTCTCCTCTCATAGATGTTCGTCTCCTAGATTGATCTTGGTGAGCGTAGAATTTTTTTTGTTTCCCATGCAACGTTCCCTAACAGTGGTATCAGAGCCAGGTTTATGCATAGATGACATTAGGAGTAGAACACAAAGGATTTTGTGGGCGTTGATATTCATATTTCTTCCTTCCTTGGTCTTTTCTTAATTCGTGGTATTGTGGGATGAAGCGGCCTGGACGAATTTTACATGTCAACGTACATGAGACTGGTTCCATCGACTGACATGCAACTTGTTGCATAAAGATGGCTGGCGGGTGTCTGTGTCTCCCACCTTAGTTGAATCGTATTCGACAAAGGCGGTCCTTGTAGAAGGTTAAATAACAACTTGCATATCACCGTTGTGGCTTTGCGTAGGTAAGAATCGTTCTTGCTAGACACCCATAGCAACCACGTAAAACATGCAACAACAATTAGAGGATGTCTAACTTGTTTTTGTAGGGTATGTTGTGTTATGATATGGCCAAATACATGATGAGATATATTTGATGTATGAGATGATCATGTTTTGTATAGTTAATCACGACTTGCATGTCGATGAATACGGCAAGCGACATGAGCCATATGGTTGTCTTAATTATTGTATGACTTGCGTGTCAATCATTAAGCACTATGTAATGCTTTAGTTTATCGCTAAAGAGTAGCAATAGTTGTAGAAGCATGGTTGGCGTGACAACCCCGATAGTGACATGATGATGGAGATCATGATGATAGAGATCCTGGTGTCATGTCGGTGACGATGGAGATCATGTCGGTGCTTTGGAGATGGAGATCAAAAGCACAACATGACGGCCATATCATGCCACTTATGATTTGCATGTGATGTTAGTCCTCTTATAAATCTTATTTTGCTTAGGACGACGGTAGCATTATAAGGTGATCCCTCACTAAAATTTCAGAATAAAATTGTGTTCTCCCCAAGTGTGCACTGTTGCGAAAGTTCACCGTTTGGAAGCACCACATGATGATCGGGTGTGATAGACTCTACGTTCTCATACAATGATGATAACCAACAAGTATAGGGGATCGCAACATTTTTCGAGGGTAGAGTATTCAACCCAAATTTATTGATTCGACACAAGGGGAGCCAAAGAATATTTGCAAGTATTAGCAGTTGAGTTGTCAATCGGTGGATTCATAACCTAGATTGATCTAGGGCGTAACCTAGGGCGATACGGCACTAGCTCCTGTTCATAAATGTAATGTAGGCATGTATTCCGTAAATAGTCATACGTGCTTATGGAAGGAACTTGCATGACATCTTTTGTCCTACCCTCCCATGGCAGCGGGGTCCAATTGAAAACTAAGGGATACTAAGGCCTCCTTTTAATAGAGAACCGGAACAAAGCATTAAAACATAGTGAATACATGAACTCCTCAAACTACGGTCATCACCAGAATGTATCCCGACTTCTGTCACTCTGGGGTTTACGGATCATAACACGAAATATGTGACTATAACTTGCAAGATTGGATCTAGAACATAGATATAATGGTGATAACATAAACGGTTCAGATCTGAAATCATGGCACCCGGGCCCATAGTGGCAAGCATTAAGAATGGCAAAGTCATAGCAACATCAATATCAGAACATAATGGATACTAGGGATCAAGCCCTAACAAAACTAACTCGATTACATGATGAATCTCATCCAACTCCTCACCGACCAGCGAGCCTACGAAGGAATTACTCACTCCCAGTGGGGAGCATCATCCAATTGGCGATGGGGAAGGGTTGGTGATGACAAAGATCGAAGATCCCCCTCTCCAGAGCCCCAAATGGACTCCAGATTTGGCCTCCGGTGAAGAACATGAGGCGGCGGTGGCTCTGCCTCGTGAAACACGATAATTCTTTTTTCTCGATTTTTCTTCGAAAATAGGATTTTATAGGGTTGGAATCAGGGTCTGCGGGGCCACCAGGTGGGCACAACCCACCTAAGCGCGCCAGGGAGGGGGCGCCCTGGTGGGTTGTGCTCACCTGGGGCCCCCCTCCGGTGGTTCTTGGCTCTAGTATTTTTATTTTATTCCATAAAAATTCTCCAAAAATTTTCGTGCCATTTCGAGAACTTTTATTTCTGCACAAAAAACAACACCATGGTAGTTCTGCTAAAAATAGTGTTAGTCCGGGTTAGTTTCATTCAAATCATGCAAATTAGAGCCCAAAACAAGAGGAAAAGCATTAGCAAAAGTAGATACGATGGAGATGTATCAAACGGGTGCAAGCCAATTTTGCACATGCAGAACACATGGGTTAAACTTGACGAGCCTAGCATGTACAGACATGGCCTCGGAACACAAGAGACCGAAAGTACGAACATGAGTCATATAGTAATATGATCAACATGGAGATGTTCACCATTGTAACCACCTCATCTCACGGGATGATCGGACTTGGGTTGGTGAATTTGGATCATGTCACACTTGGACGATCGGAGGGATGTCGATTTGAGTGGGAGTTCTTAAGTAATGTGATTAATTGAACTCATTATCATGAACAATAGTCTAAGTTATCTTTGCAAATTTATGTTGTAGATCAATGGCTCGCACAGTATCTCCCCTGAATTTCAATGCGTTCCTAGAGAAAGCTAAGTTGAGAGATGATAGAAGCAACTTTGTAGACTAGTCCTATAATCTCAGGATTATCCTCATGGCCGCCCAAAAGTCTTATGTCCTTGATGCACCACTTGGTGCTCCACCCCCTCTAGCGACTGTGGATGTTGTGAACACCTAGCAGTCGCGTGTTGATGACTACTCAATAGTTCAGTGCACCATGGCTTAGAACTGAGACTTCAAAGGCATTTTAAACGTCATGGAGCATATGAGATGTTCCAGGAGTTGAAGTTTATCTTTAAGAAGAATGCCCGGATCGAGAGGTATGAGACCTCCGATAGGTTCTATGCCTGCAAGATGGAGTAGAACGGGTCTGTTAGTGAGCACATATTCAGAATGTCTGGGTACTACAACCGTCCGGCTGAGTTGGGAGTTGAGCTCCCGCCAGAGGCTATCATTGATAGAGTCCGTCAATCGCTACCACCTAGCTACAAGAGCTATGTGTTGAATTATAACATGCAAGGGATGAACAGGTCAGTTTTCGAGCTGTTCACGATGCTGAAAGTCGTTGAGTCAAATATCCAGAAGGAGCATCAAGTGTTGATGGTGAATAAAGCCACTAGTTTCAAGAAAGGCAAGGGAGAGAAGGGAAACTTCAAGAAAGGTGGCAAAGTAGTTGCTCCTCCAATCACTACAGGAATCAGGAACTTCGCCGTCTGCCATGGCAGACGACAAAGGCATTTTTAGCGGACGGCAAAGGCCTTTGCCGTCAGCTAGCAGACGGCAACACATCCGGCTGAACAAACTACGACAAAGGGCACTTTGTCGTCTGCTGGCAGATGACAAAGATGCAAAGGCCTTTGCCGTCTGCCAGCAGACGACAAAGAGCCTGTACGACACACGTGGCAGCTTAGGTCCATTAAGGAGTTAACGATGTGCTTTGGCATCTACTGGCAGACGACATAGATGCAAAGGTCTTTGCCGTCTGCCAGCAGACGACAAAGCAACCATATAGGCCAGCCAGTGCCCCTAGGTTGCATAGGTAGCTGGCACGTGGTAGCTTTGCCGTCTGGCAGACGACAAAGAGCCTGTATAGCCCATGTTTTTCTTCTGTTTTTTCTTAAATTCATTCAATTTCATAGAATTTCACAGATATATATATATATATAACAAGTTTCTAACAACAAGTTTCCAATAACATATATATAACAAGTTTCCAACAACAAGTTTCCAACAACACATATATAACAAGTTTCCAATAACAAGTTATCCAACAACATATCCAACATAAAATGGTTTCATCCATACATACATATCCAACAACAAGTTTGCAACAAGTTTCCAAAAATATAAAGGAAGCATAAGGAGAAGAGTAGACTTCATCAATGCAAGCTTCCTCATCTAAAGAAAATCTGCAAACTGGGAAAGAAGAAAGTTAGAAGAAGAAGACTAGCTAGAAGAAGAAGAAGAAGAAGAAAAAGAAGAAGAAGAAGAAGAAGAAGAAGAAAAAGAAGAAAAAGAAGAAGAAGATTTTTTCTTCTCTTTATTTTTCTCATCTCCTCTTCTTTATCTTTTTCTTCTTTTAACTAAGATAGGTAAAAATGCCATTTTTAGCTAAGCTAGGTAAAAATGCTAGGTGTAGGTCATTTTAGAGCTAAGCTAGGTAAATAGGTCATTTTGGAGCATAGTAAGGTTATTATGTCATTTCGGAGTAAACTATGCTAAGTCTATGTCATTTTGGAGCTAAACCAAGGTTATCATGCCATTTTTTACCTAAGTATTCTAAGTATGTCATAAATGAAATAAAGAAGCTAAGTATAGGTCATTTTTGAGCTAACCTAGGTAGTTATGTCATTTTTAGCTAACTAAGCATATTTATTCATTTTGGAGGACAAAATGGCAAGTCTAGGTCATTTTAGAGCTATCCTAGTTAAAATCGGTCATTTTGGAGATAGGTAAGGTTATTTTGTCATTTTGGAGGAAAATAAGCTAAGTCTATGTCATTTTGGAGCTAAACCAAGGTTATCATGCCATTTTTTACCTAAGTATGCTAAGTATGTCATAAATGAACTAAAGAAGCTAAGTATAGGTCATTTTTGAGCTAACCTAAGTAGTTATGCCATTTTTGAGCTAACTAAGCATATTTATTCATTTTGGAGGACAACATGGCGAGTGTAGATCATTTTAGAGCTATCCTAGGTAAATCGGTCATTTTGGAGGTAGGTAAGGTTATTTTGTCATTTAGGAGGAAAAATGCTAAGTATAGGTCATTTTATAGCTATCCTAGGTAAAGTATGCCATTTTGGAGCTAAGTAAGGTTATTATGTCATTTTCGAGGAAAATAAGCTAAGTATAGGTCATTTTGGAGCTATAGGTCATTTCTTAAGCTAAGTATGCACTTGTTAAGCAAAACACTTGGTAAAACTTACCATCATCATGGAGGTGAAGGACCGGTCGGGTTTGCGCCAATGCTAGACAGAGAAGGACCGGTCGGGGTTGTGCTAGTGCGAGACGGAGAAGGATCGGTCGATGCTTGTCGGGAGGCATGCTGCACCGAAGACATTTGCAATGCCTCGTTAGCATGACGCAACTGAAATGTGAATACTAGTAACTAATGACCATCCAAATGAAACTCACCATGTCCGCTATACCAATCTGGGGCATCAGCGGAGGGGTCTGACCGTTTTTCTCGCACGCGGACTTCACATTTGTTTTCACGAGTCAGTCATATTAGTTGGTAATGAAACGAACATTACGTGCATGATTTGGCTAATATTCAGGAGAAACTTACCACGAGGAGCTCGTATAGGGCCCGGTGAGACGCGTCGTTCCGGTTCCTCTCCGCCGCCAATAGACTAGCCGTCCTTTCCTCCAAGTCCCTCTCCCTCTGTGCCGCCTGCCTTTTTACCTCCGCCAGAAGCTCCTAGGCCCTAGCCTCAGTGGCGAGCTCCATTGGCCGTGGATGAGGCCTTATTTCAGGACCAGAGCTTGTTTGGCGCTTATTGATCTGCTGGAGAGTTCTCGGATAACATATCAATCCATCCCCAATGGCTACCGAGACATGGGACCTCCCGCCACCAGATATCATCACCAGCTCTGGATCAAAAGGACTCTGGCTTGGGTTAAAGTCCTCCCCTTTCCTTGTCTTCCCCTCATCTCTGTACCTCACGAGCTTGTTGTGGTAGGAGATGTTGGTGAAGCTCTCTGGATGGTCGAGGTCAGACTCAGAGAATGCCTTGGCCTTCTTATACGGGGTAGTATGGGCCATGGCATAGAGGTCGTATAGCGGCGGCACGTCCTTCTTGTTGTGTCGCGCCTAAAAGAGAGGAACACCATATTAGTTAAGGGCTCAAGCTAGCATGAAGAATGAAATTGCATGAATCGTGAAGCAAACCACATACCCAGTGATCCCCGTACTCAAACAGGTTGGAGTTCCCTTGATGGTGTAGCACACCTTGCATTTGGGCACACTTATCCCTGGCCTTGTTGTGGATGGCTAGCCATTGGGGAGAGCACCACTCATCCACCAACGCCTCCCAACAGTCCATCCTACCCGCACACCATCTCAGGGGCACCTAAGTTAGACAAAGAGAAAATTCAACGCTACGCCTACGAATTAAATCAAGGAAACTAAGTATAAGGCCTTAAGAATAGGTAATTACCTCCATGTACTTCTCCTTACTCATATACTTGGCGTGGCAGTTCTTCTTGGCCCTCTTAATGTTAGTCGAGGCGTAGTAGTCTCGAACATCCTGCGCCGGAGCCTCGTGCCGTAAGTTCTGAAGTAGGCGCTTGCACTCGGCTTTGAGAACCATAGCCGCGTCTGCCTCGTGTTCCTCAAGACACCTGTAGAAGGTCTGCAATCAAACAAGACAACACTGATTAGTACAATCACTAGGTACTATTGATTTTTAATTCTGTAAAGGAGAAATTACCCAAAACCGCCGGATCACAACGTCGGCCACCGTCTCACACAAGATACCATCGACCCTCTCCTCCGGCGGGGCCGGGGCAGCCACGTACAACTCCCAACTCAGTGCTAGCCGTGGAACCTCTCCCTCACCGGGCAACGTGACCCACCCAAGGAAGTGGCACTGGCAAAGCACACCAAGGACCTGGTTGGGCCTGTGGACGCCAGGGGCGTGTTTCCATCCCCTGCAGTATGATAAGGCCAACACATTAGATATTAATTTGAAGAAACTTGAAGGCAAAAGGTTAAGAAAAGAGTAAATGCACTTACTTCTCCCCGTTAGGCTCAATCAACCACCTCTGATCGTGGGTCGGCGGCACGGGTGGGAGCTCTATACCACCATGCTGGTAGACCTTCTTGCCCCCCTCAACCAGCTCGCCCTCGCTATAGCTATCGTTAAAAAAGGTGTCCCCGCCACCATCAGCATGGCCACTAGCCTCCAAAGTCATGTGGGACGAAGACTCTAGGACCCGAGTCTCCTGGGACGAAGACTCTGGGACCCGAGTCTCGTCGGACAAAGGCTCGGCGACCCGAGGCTCATCGGCCCAGGGCTCGTGGACCGGAGTCCGAGATGGGTCCAAGTCAGACGGGTCCACCTGAGACGGAGCACTCCGATGGTCGGGAGAATCAGTTGGGGGTGGCGGCGAGGAGGGCGCAACAACCTTCCTATCTCTCCCGCCGCCACGTCCACCTCTAGCAGCCCTCTTCATCTTCCCCCGACATCTCCCGGCCGAAGAAGAAGCGCCCGTCGGTGTCATCATACTGTCTACCAGTGCTCTCCGAAGGTGCTGGGGTGGAATGATAGCACCCCTCCCAGCACGCGCTGAGGAAGGAGGCTCGGAGCGCTCTCGACCCGTGCCACCATCTGTCAACACCTGCAATCACAAAGAGGAAATGAAATTAGTACAACATAAACATAATAAAATATTAAGTGTGTATCATCATCATGAACATAATAAAAAATTGAATACCTAATAACATGAACTAATTGATAATATATATGTACATAATGCACAAATATATGACCCCGTCGGCCTCTAGAAGGCCGAAGAGCACCTTTTCCGGGAGGTGTCGGGGGTCGGGGTGTCATGTCGGGTGTTGGGGTGTCGTGTCGGGGTCGGGGTGGTGTGTCGGGGTCGGGGGTGCCGTGTCGGGGTCAGGGTGCTGTATCGGGGTCGCGGTGTCGGGGTGTCGTGTCGGGTCGGGGTGTCAGGGTCAGGGGGTCGGGGTTAGGGGGTCGGGGTCGGGATGGCAAATCCTCGACCCCTCAACCCCATTTCCCCTCGACCCCTCGACGCCTCGATCCTCGACCACCAGACCCTCGACTCCTTTCCCCCTGATCCTCTACCCCTCGACCACTCGGCTACCCTCGACTCCTCGGCAACCCTCGACCATCGGCGACCCTCTTTTTCTACTTTTCCTACTTCTTTTTTCATCTTCTACTTCTACTTTTTTTCATCATCATCATCATCTTCTTCTACTTATTGTTATTTTTTCATCATCTTTTTCTTCTACTTCTTCTTTTTTCATCATCTTCTTTCTTCTTTCTTCTTCTTCTTCTTCTTCCTCCTCCTCTTCTTCTTCTACTTATTGTTCTTTTTTTCAACTTTCTTGTTCTTGTTCTTCTTCCTTTTTTACTTTTTCCTGTTCTTCTACTTCTTTTTTTTCAACTTTCTTCTTCTAATAATAATCTAAACCTAAACCTAGCACTAACCTAAACCTAGCACTAACCTAAACTTCTTATTCTAATAATCTAATGTTCTTTTTTTC
>NC_041392.1:520230477-520231056 GCF_002162155.2 Triticum dicoccoides | reverse complement strand
CCTTCTTCTTCCTTCTTCCTCTTGTCTTCTTTTTCTTCATTTTCCTTATTTTCCTTTTTCTTCTCCACTTTTACTTTTTCTTCTTTTCTTCTTTTTTTCATCTCACAAAATGTACTAATAACCTAAAATATGACTAACCTAAAATCTACTAACCTAACGTATGACTAAATATAAAAAACTAACCTACAATCTAAATCAACTAATTAACCTAAATCAACTAATCAACCTAAATCAACTAATTAACCTAAATCTACTAACCTAAATTCAACTAAAATCTATTAACCTGAAATATGACTAAATATAAAAAAACTAACCTACAATCTAAATCAACTAATTAACCTAAATCAACTAACTAATTAACCTAAATCAACTAATTAACCTAAATCAATCTAAATCAAGTAATCAACCTAAATCAACTAATTAACCTAAATAAAAAACAGTAACAAAAAAAGAAAGAAAAAAGGGAAGAAGGTCACCAGGGGGCGGCTGGACGGAGCGGCACCGGGTGGTAGGGGGCGGATGGACGGAGAGGCTCCAGGCGGTGGGGGCAGAGCGGCGATGGGCGGCAGGGCGGCGGGC
>NC_041392.1:520222259-520230224 GCF_002162155.2 Triticum dicoccoides | reverse complement strand
GGGGTGGCGGCGGGCACGGGGGGTGGCGCGGGTGAGGTGAGGGGAGAGAGAGAGAGGGGTGGGGTGTAGGGACGACATTTTTTAGTTGGGTTGAATTTCTTTGTCGTCTGCTAGCAGATGGCAAATAGCGTAGCTAATGCGGTGGGGCCGAGGGGGGAACGACCGTTAGGTTGGCTACGCTCTTTGCCATCTGCTAGCGGGTGGCAAAGGAAGTGGCCGTTAGGTGGTTCTCCTTAGTGGGCCACCCTCCCTCTTGGACGTCTGCTAGCAGACGGCAAAGAGCTGGCTGACGGCAAACATGATCTTTGCCGCCAGCTCTTTCTTTGCTGTCCGTTTTCTGTAAGCTGATGGCAAAGACCTTATTTGCCGTTAGCCAGTTAACGACAAAGAGCTAGCTGACGGCAAAGATCCTGATTCCAGTAGTGCATGAAGAAACCCAAGGCCGGACCCAAGCCAGAGACTGGGTGCTTCTATTTCAAGGGAACTGGCCACTAGAAGCGGAACTGCCCCAAGTATCTGGCCAACAAGAAGGGGGTCAACGTAAACAAAGGTATATATGATATACCTGTTATTGATGTGTACCTTACCAACTCTCATTATAGTGCTTGGGTATTTGATACTGGTTCAGTTGCTCACATTTGCAACTCAAAGAAGGAACTACGACATAGACAGAGGCTCGCAAAGGACGAAGTGACGATGCGCGTGGGAAATGGTTCCAAGGTTGATGTGATCGCCGTCGGCACACTCGCTCTTCAATTACCATTGGGATTAGTCTTGAACCTGGATAATTGTTCTTTAGTGCATGCGTTGAGCATGAACATTATATCTGGATCTTGTTTAATGTGAAACGGTTACTCATTTAAGTCAGAGAATAATGGTTATTCTATTTATATGGGTAATATCTTTTATGGCCATGCACCCATTGTGAGGGGTTTATTCTTATTGAATCTCCATAGTGATGATACACATGTTCATAACATTGATGCCAAAAGATGTAGAGTTGATAATGATAGTATCACTTTCTTGTGGCACTGCCGCTTAGTTCATATTGGTGTAAAGCGCATGAAGAAACTCCATGCTGATGGACTTTTGGAGTCACTTGATTTTGAATCATTTGAAACATGAAAACCATGCCTCATGGGCAAGATGACTAAGACCCCGTTTTCCGGAAAAATGGAACGGGCAAGTGATTTATTGGAAATCATACATACTGATGTGTGCAGTCCGATGAGCGTTGACGCAGGCAGTGGATATCGTTACTTTCTCACCTTCACCGATGATTTGAGTAGATATGGGTATGTCTACTTAATGAAGCATAAGTATAAGACGTTTGAAAAATTCAAGCAATTTCAGAGTGAAGTTGAGAATCATCGTAACAAGAAGATCAAATTCATACGATCTGATCGAGGGGGAGATTATCTGAGTTATGACTTTGGCGATCACTTAAAACGATGTGGAATTGTTTCACAGTTGACACCAGCTAGAACACCACAACGTAATGGTGTGTCCGAACATCGTAATAGTACCCTATTGGATATGGTACATTCTATGATGTCTCTTGCCGATCTGCCACTATCATTTTGGAGTTATGCATTGGAGACAATTGCACTCACTTTAAATAGGGAAGCATCTAGGTCCGCGGACACGACACCGTATGGACAGTGGTTTGGCAAGAAACCTAAGTTGTCATTTCTCAAGGTTTGGGGCTGCGATGCTTATGCCAAAAGGCTTCGGCCAAAAAAGCTCGAACCCAAAGCGGACAAATGTGTCTTCATATGATACCTAAAAGATATGGTTGGGTATATCATCCATCTCAGATCCGAAGGAAAAGCTTTTGTCGCTAAGAATGGGTCCTTTCTCGAGAAAGAGTTTCTCTCAAAAGAATTGAGTGGGAGGAATGTAACATCCCAAATTTTCCATTTGGAATGTTATACATAGGTCATTCATGTATATCATATTTTATTGCATTTCCGTTTTGCGATCCTCGAAATTCTAAGCAACTCAAGGACCCTCGGAGAGAGTTGGGGATTTCATGTTTTTCATATTTGAATTTTTATCAAATATTGAAACAAGGATCATTTTGGTTTTAATGATTTTTATCTCCGAAAATATTTTAAATCAAAATATATGAGAGGAGATAATATGACTTCCCCAAAATAAATGAAATATTGGAGGAAAAATATTAAAATCAAATAATAAATTTTTGTTTGTATTTTTATTGCAATTTTATTCAAATTAGGAAAAATGTGCGTTTTTCCAAATTGCATTATAGGCCCAAATAAATGTTCACCTTGTCCGGCATATTTTTATAGGACGGGGAAAATTTATTTCAGTATTTTTGGAGTCCGTTTAGTATTTATTTTGTTTGTTTTTCTACGTGGATTTTTTTAAAAAGGTCAACCAACTCTGGGCCATACACGGCCTGGACTCCGCCCCGGCCGGCCCTTATAAGCCGCACCCTCGCGACCCCTAGCCCACCAGCCTGAGCTGCGCCTACCCTAGCCCCGCCCGAGCACCGCCGCCGCCAGCCTCGCGCCACCGCCGCCTTCCGCCGCCGCCGCGCCTTGCGCCGCTGCCGGAGCCCGCCTCCTTGCCGCCCTGCCGCCGAGCCACCCCTCCTCCGGAGCCTGCTGCGCCACCCCACCGGAGTTCCCGCTACCTCCTACGTGTTTGCCGAGGTAGCCGCCGGTTTTTCTTTAAAAATCGTTCAGTTTATTTCGAACCTAAGATCTGTTTTTTAGATCGGTTCATTCGGTTTTTTCGGTTTGGTTATTTAGCGAATGCCAGTTCGTACGTTCGTTTTAACGAACGCCGTTCACCCATTAGTCACAGACAGCGAACGTCTATTCGTTAGCCTATTCGTCAGTTTTTCTTTTTCCAGGGTTTTTCGCGATTATTTTCAATTGTGATTTCTGACCCGATTTTCGTTTTAGTTTATCTTTTCGCTCATTTATCGGAATCAGGTGATTCAAGCGCCTAGATCTTTGTTTTGAAGCCCTCTTTCTGTTTAACCAACTTGAAAAAGATTTTGGTACTGTAAAATTTGACTTTAGTCCAGATTAGTAATCGGATCTTGTTTCTTTTGCAGTTTGAGTTTCGTTGCTCCTTTTGATTTGATTCTTTTTGCGAACCAGAGTCCTTAAGTTGAACTTTCTGGTTAGATCTTCGTATTTGAGATTTACCCGTGCATCTTTGCTTGATTGCTTATGTATGTTATTGTTTGTTTGCGATAGAACACCCAGAGTGCGAAGCGTGCTACTACGAGTCTCTAGGTTTCGCGGATCATCAGCAAGGCAAGTAATACTTTGATCATACCCCTTTATCACCCAGTTTATATGCATTAGTTTAAACCTTCACACATTGCATGAGTAGGATCTATTAACATGTGGGTTTGGGAAGCAGATGATGAGGTAGAACCTGTTACCTATTTTATTATCAAACCCTGGGAGTTACTTCTACGTTATGCTTATATTGCCATGCTATGCTCGTAAACGTGGATTGGGTTTGAGTGTATCCATGACAGATATGAGATTGTTAATTAATGGTTTAACTTAAGGTGGTAACTTTAATACACATCTGGGTGGATTGCTTGTTTTGACTGTGTCTCTGTCATCCGTTTCTCAAACACCATGTAGTGCGAGAAATCCAACGAAGGAGATCGAGTCTTGTGGGGAAAATTGTGCAAACCTCTGCAGAGTGTACAAACTAATCATGGTTAGCCGTGTCCCCGGTTATGGACATCTTGAGTATCTGGTTCTTGGATTATCATATGGATCTCATCACTTTAAATTAATTTGTTGGGTTGATAATTATTTTTAATTGGGATTGAGTTGGAGGTACCTTCTCAATGATGTTTCAACTACCATGATAGTTAAATAAAAATTTATTCCTTTGTTGTAGAAAAAAATTGGCTTTTCGCAAAACATATTAACCACACAGCCTCCACCAGCCATATATGCATGTAGTGATAGCATTTATCTGTTCATTACTCTTCTGTGTTACATTGCCAGCATATTCCATGTGCTGACCCGTTTTTTGGGCTGCAACTTATTATGTTGCAGACTTTTCAGATGAGGAGTAAGGTGCGATAGGTCATTTGTCATGCACTCAGCTATGCCGTTGGAGTTGATGGACTCACTTTATATTCCAAGCCTTCCGCTGTTATCATATTAGATGGCCTTAAGCCATATTTATTCTAATAAGTTCTCTCTTGAGACATTTGATGTAATATGTGTGTGATTGCCACTCTGTTATAAATCCTTCGAGTACTGTGTGTGTCAGCATTACCGATCCAGGGATGACACTGAAGCACAGAGACTTGACCGTTTGAGGTCGGGTCGCTACAAGGAAGATAAAACTTGATGATGTTGTTGAACCTTTACTTCAACCAAAGAGTAGCGCATCACAGAAAGATGTTTCTGTGGCAACTACATCAGTTGACGAGGAAGCTAATGATGATGATCATGAAGCTTCAGATCAAGTTACTATTGAACCTCGTAGGTTGAAAAGGGGTACGTACAGCTCCTGAGTGCTACAGTAACCTTGTCTTAGAGGTCATGTTGTTGGACAACGGTGAACCTACAAGATATGGAGAAGCGATGGTGGGCCCGGATTCCGACAAATGGTTAGAGGCCATGAAATCCGAGATGGGATCCATGTATGAAAACAAAGTATGGACTTTGGAAGTATTACCTGAAGGGCGAAAGGCCATTCAGAATAAATGAATCTTCAAGAAGAATACTGATGTGGACGGTAATGTCACCGTCTATAAAGCTCGACTTGTGGCAAAGGGGTTTTCACAAGTTCAAGGAGTTGACTATGATGAGACTTTCTCACCCGTAGCAATACTTAAGCCCGTCAGAATCATGTTGGCAATCACTGCATTTTTCAATTATGAAATCTGGCAGATTGATGTCAAAACATCGTTCCTTAATGGTTTCCTTAAGGAAGAGATGTATATGATGCAACCAGAAGGTTTTGTCAATCCAGGGAATGCTGACAAAGTGTGCAAACGGCAGTGATCCATTTATGGACTGGTGCAAGTATCCAGGGAATGATGAGGTGGTCAAAGCGTTTGGGTTTATACAAGTTTTTGGAGAATCTTGCATTTACAAGAAAGTGAGAGAGAGAGAACTCTATAGAGTTTCTAATATTATATGTGCATGACATATTGCTGATTGGAAACAATATAGAACTTTTGGGAAACGTGAATGAATATTTGAACAAGAGATTTTCAATGAAGGACCTAGGAGAAGCTGCTTTCATATTAGGCATCAAGATCTATAGAGATAGATCGAGACGCTTAATAGGACTTTCACAAAGCACATACCTTGATAAGATTTTGAAGAAGTTCAAAATGGATTAGTCCAAGAAGGGGTTCTTGCCTGTTTTGCAAGGTGTGAAGTTGAGTCAGACTCAATGCCCAGCGACTACACATGATAGAGAAAAGATGAGTGTCATCCCCTATGATTTTGCCATAGGCTCTATCATGTATGCGATGATGTGCACAAGACCGGATGTCAGCCTTGCCATAAGTATGGCCGGAAGGTTTCAAAGTAATCCGGGAATGGATCACTAGACAGCGGTGAAGAATATCCATAAGTACCTAAAGAGGACTAAGGAAATGTTTCTCATTTATGGAGGTGATCAAGAGCTCGTCCTAAAGGGTTACGTCGATGCAAGCTTTGACACTGATCTAGATGACTCTAAGTCTCAAACCGGATACATATATATATATATATATATATATATATATATATATATATATATATATATATATATATTCTAAATGGGGGAGTAGTAAGCTGGTGCAGTTCCAAGAAAAGCGTGGTAGCTAATTCTACATGCGAAGCAGAGTACATAGCTACCTCGGACGCAACGAAGGAAGGTGTCTGGATGAAGCAATTCATGACAGATCTTGGAGTTGTGCCCAGTGTACCGAACCCAATGACTCAGTTTTGTGACAACACTAGTTTCATTGCTCTAGCCAAGGAACCAAGGTTTCACAAGAGGACCAGACACATAAAGCGACCCTTCAACTCCATCTGTGATGCAGTTAAGGAGGAGGACATAAACATTTACAAAGTACATACGGATTTGAATGTTGCAGATCTATTGACTAAACCTCTTCCATGAGCAGAACATGATCAACACCAGAACTCTATGGGTGTTAGATTCATTACCATGTAATACTAGATTACTGACTCTAGTGCAAGTGGGAGACTATTGGAAATATGCCCTAGAGGCAATAATAAAGTGGTTATTATTATATTTCCTTGTTCACGATAATTATTTATTATCCATGCTATAAATGTATTGACCAGAAACTCAAATGCATGTGTGGATACATAGACAACAACATGTCCCTAGTGAGCCTCTACCGGACTAGCTCGTTGATCAAAGATGGTTGTGGTTTCCTAGCCATAGACATGAGTCGTCATTTCATAATGGGATCACATCATTGAGAGAATGATGTGATGGACAAGACCCAAAATATAAACGTAGCATAGGATCGTATCAAGTTTATTGCTATCATTTTCTACATGTCAAGTATTTGTTCCTATGACCATGAGATCATGCAACTCACTAACATCGGAGGAGTACCTTGTCTGTACCAAATGTCAAAACATAACTGGGTGACTATAAAGGTGCTCTACAGGTATCTCTAAGGGTGTCCGTTGAGTTAGCATGGATAAAGACTGGGATTTGTCGCTCTGTATTGCTACTTCTTGAGCTTGTGTTGATTTTCCCTTGAAGAGGAAAGGGTGATGCAACAAATAGAGATAAGTATTTCCCTCAGTTAGAGAACCAAGGTATCAATCCAGTAGGAGGTACAAGCAAGTCCCCAATCTATGCACCTGCACAAACAATCAAACACTTGAGCCCAACGCGATAAAGGGGTTGTCAATCCCTTCATGGTCAATTGCAAAGGTGAGATCTGATAGAGATAGGTATAAAATATTGCTAAAACATAAAACAAAGTAAATTGCAGCAAGATATTTTTGGTATTTTTGGTTTTAGATCTGAAAATATATAAGGGAAAATAGACCTGGGGGCCATAGGTTTCACTAGAAGCTTCTCTCATGAAGGCAAATAATACGGTGGGTGAACAAATTACTGTTGAGCAATTGATAGAAAAGTGGAAAGTTATAACGATATCCAAGGCAATGATTACGCATATAGGCATCACGTTCGTGTCAAGTAGACCGACTCCTGCCTGCATCTACTACTATTACTCCACACATTGAATGCTATCCAACATGCATCTAGAGTATTAAGTTCATAAAGAACGAGTAACACCTTAAGTAAGATGACATGATGTAGAGGGATAAACTCAAGAAATATGATGAAAACCCCATATTTTTATCCTTGATGGCAACAATACAAATACGTGCCTCGCTACCCCTACTTTGTCGCTGGGTGAGGACACCGCAAGATTGAACCCAAAACTAAGCACCTCTCCCATTGCAAGAAAAACCAATCTAGTTGGCCAAACCAAACCGATAATTCAAAGATAAATACAAAGATATCAAATCATGTATATAAGATTTCAGAGAAGAATTAAATAATATTCATAGATAATCTGATCATAAATCCACAATTCATCGGATCTCGACAAACACACCGCAAAAGAAGATTACATCGGATAGATATCCAAGAACATCGAAGAGAACATGCTATTGAGAATCAAAGAGAGAGAAGAAACCATCTAGCTACTAGCTATGAAACCGTAGGTGTGAGGTAAACTACTCATGCTTCATCGGAAGGGCAATAGGGTTGATGTAGATGCCCTCCGTGATCGAATTCCCTCCGACAGATCGCCGGATAAGGCCCCAAAATGGGATCTCATGGGTACAGAAGGTTGCGGCGGCAGAAAAGTATTTTCGTGGCTCCCTCTAAGGATTTTGGAACATATGTGAATTTATAGGATGAAGAAGTAGGTTAGGGGACTCCCGAGGGGGCCAC
>NC_041392.1:520183695-520221985 GCF_002162155.2 Triticum dicoccoides | reverse complement strand
TACAGATGTCTTCTGGTCCAAGAAAAATCATCGCAAAGTTTTATTCCGTTTGAACTCCGTTTGATATTCCTTTTCTGCGAAACTCAAAAATAAGGAAAAAACATAAACTGGCACTAGGCTCTGGGTTAATAAGTTAGTCCCAAAAATAATATAAAATAGAATATTTATGCATATAAAACATCCCAAAAAAGTAATATAATAGAATGGAACAATAAAAAAATTTAGATATGTTGGAGACGTATCAAGCAATCCCCAAGCTTAATTCCTGCTCGTCCTCGAGTAGGTAAATGATAAAAACAGAATTTTTGATGTGGAATGCTACCTAACATATTTATCCACGTAATTTTCTTTATTGTGGCATGAATATTTAGATCCATAAGATTCAAAACAAAAGTTTAATATTGACATAAAAACAATAATACTTCAACCATACTAACATAGCAATCATGTCTTCTCAAAATAACATGGCCAAAGAAAGTTATCCCTACAAAATCGTATAGTCTGGCTATGCTCCATCTTCATCACACAAAGTATTAAATCATGCACAACCCCGATGACAAGCCAAGGAATTGTTTCTTACTTTGATGGTCTCGAACTTTTTCAACTTTCACGCAATAAATGAGCGTGAGCCATGGATATAACACTATAGGTGGAATAGAATATGGTGGTTGTGGAGAAGACAAAAAGATAGTCTCACATCAACTAGGTGTATCAATGGTCTATGGAGATTCCCATCAATAGATATCAATGCGAGTGATAAGGGATTGCCATGCAACGGACGTACTAGAGCTATAAGTGTATGAAAGCTAAAAAAGAAACTAAGTGGGTGTGCATCCAACTCGCTTGCTCACGAAGACCTAGGGCAATTTTAGGAAGCCCATCATTGGAATATACAAGCCAAGTTCTATAATGAAAATTTCCCACTAGTATATGAAAGTGACAAAATTGGACTCTCTATCATGAAGACCATGGTGCTACTTTGAAGCACAAGTGTGGAAAAAGGATAGTAACATTGTCCCTTCTCTCTTTTCTGTGATTTTTGTGGGCTTGTTTGGCCTCTTTTATTTTTTTGTGGACTTCTTTGGCCTCTATTATTTTTTATAAAGTCCGGAGACTCATCAAAACTTGTGAGGGAATCATAGCTTCCATCATCCTTTCGTCACATGGGGCAATGCTTTAATAATGATGATCATCACACTTTTATTTACTTACAACTCAAGAATTACAACTCGATGCTAGAACAAATATATGACTCTAGATGAATTCCTCCAGTGGTATACCGGGATGTGCAATGACTCAAGAGCGACATGTATAAAAAATATGAATGGTGGCTTTGTCACAAATACGATGTCAATTACATGATCATGCAAAGCAATATGACAATGATGAAGCGTGTCATAATAAATGGAACGGTGGAAGTTGCATGGCAATATATATCGGAATGGCTATGGAAATGCCATAAAGGTAGGTATGGTAGCTGTTTTGAGGAAGGTTATGGTGAGTTTAATGCACCGACGAAAGTTGTGTGGGACTAGAGAGGCTAGCAATGGTGGAAGGGTGAGAGTGCGTATAATTCATGGACTCAACATTAGTCATAAAGAACTTACATAGTTATTGCAAAAATTTATTAGTTATCGAAATGAAGTAATAGACACATGCTCCTAGGGTGATAGTTTGGTAGGAAAAGACCATTGCTTGTCCCCGACTGCCACTCATAAGGAAGACAATCAATAAATAAATCATGCTTCGACTTCATCACATAACGGTTCACCATACGTGCTTGCAACGGGAATCACAAACTTCAACACATGTATTTCTACCAATCCACAATTACTCACTAGCATGACTCTAATATTACCATCTTTATATCTCAAAACTATAATAAGGAATCAAACTTCTCATAGTATTCAATGCACTTTATATGAAAGTTTTTATTATGTCCCTCTCCGATGCCCATCATATTAGGACTAAATTCGTAACCAAAGAAAATTACCATGCTGTTTAGAGAGACTCTCAAAATAATATAAGTGAAGCAAGAGAGTTCAATAATTTCTATTAAATAAAGCCACCCCCATGCTCTAAAAAGTTATAAGTGAAGCACTAGAGCAAAATTGCCTAGCTCAAAAGATATAAGTGAAGCACATAGAGTATTCGAATAAATCACAATTCATGTGTGTCCCTCTCAAAAGGTGTGTACAGAAAGGATGATTGTGGCAAACTAAAAGGCAAAGACTCATATCATACAAGACGCTCCAAGCAAAACACATATCATGTGGTGAATAAAAATATAGCCTCAAGTAAATTTACCGATAGACGAAGTCGAAAGAGGGGATGCCTTCCGGGGCATCCCCAAGCTTAGGCTCTTGGTTGTCCTTGAATATTACCTTGGGGTGCCTTGGGCTTTACCAAGCTTAGGCTCTTGCCACTCCTTGTTCCATAGTCTATCAAATATTTACCCAAAACATGAAAACTTCACAACACAAAACTCAACAGAAAACTCATGAGATCCGTCAGTATAAGAAAATAAATCACCACTTTTGGTACTGTTGTGAACTCATTCCTTATTTATATTGGTGTAATATATACTGCATTCCAACTTCTCCATGGTTCATACCCCCCGATACTACCCATAGACTCATCAAAATAAGCGAACAACACATAGAAAACAGAATCTGTCAAAAACAGAACAGTCTGTAGCAATCTGTAAATCTCGAATACTTCTGTAACTCCAAAAATTCTGGAAAATTAGGAAAACATAGCAAATTTGTATATTAATCTTGTGCAAATATAATCAGTATTTTATCGCGCTTTTGTTAAAAATGAAAATTATTTTTTTGGGCACAAAAGTTTCTGTTTTTCAGCAAGATCAAATCAACTATCATCGTAAGCCATCCCAAAGGTCTTACTTGGAAAAAATACTAATTAAAACATAAAAACACATCTAAACAGAGGCAAGATGGAAATTTTATTGAAAAACAGAACAAAAATAAGCAAGAAGAAAAATAAAATTGGGTTGCCTCCCAACAAGCGCTATTGTTTAATGCCCCTAGCTAGGCATATTGCAATAGATCTAGGTATTGGCATAATAGTAAGGGACATCATCTATGCTCATCTCATACTCCCTTCTTTCAGCGGCAAGTTTCCTTTGTGGTAAGGAAACATAATCAAAAGGGCTAAATTTACTAGGATAGGGATCCCTAAGATCGAGTGCGGGAGGAATAGGTTCCTCCTTCGGCCCCTTATAGTTTATAATCAACTCATCATTATAATCTTTCCTTTGGTGAAACATCATAAGCTTATCTCCGAGCACGAACCCTAATCCGTTGTTTTGTATAGCAAAATTATCATTAAGTTCAGAGATCTTATCAACCAAAACTTCGGTAGGGACTCTTTTTCTCAAATTTTCATTATAGGCAACATAGTTAGGAGATTGCAACCTCATTATTCCCTCTTGATTAAAAAGAATCTCCTCTATGGGAGGACAACCAACATTTATTTTGTAATGAGCAAAATTTTTGCTAGCTTCTTTCATGATAAATCTAAACTCGTGAGCTAAGAATATAGTGGCGACACGCTTAACATGGGAATGCTGAATATTTGAAAACTCTAGGAAAATCCTTTGCATGCAAGGATGCATATGAACAAATTGTCTTTCGAGTTCAATTATGAGCAAAGTTATAGAATCCACAAGACTATTAGTTTTATGAAGAATAGATCCTCCTAACATAGGCCGCATGCTAGCACAAGTAAAGAAATCTTGAATAACACCCTTTCCAATAATATTACCGCTACCTATGCGGAATTTTTTTGTATGCATGATAGAAGGTTCTTCATGAGGATCGTTATTAGCAAAGTCATCAAAATTTTCCTCAAGATTACTACTATCTTTTTCGATGAAAACCTCCTCAGATTCAGACATGATGGCAACAAACCGATCTAGCAAACAAGCAAACGAAAAGACAAATGGGAAAAGGGCAAATAAAAAGGCAAATCTTTTTGTGTTTTTCTGAAAATCGTTGTAGAAGTGTGGGAGAGAAAAACGAGAGGAAAATGGCAAATAATGTAATGCAAGAGATTAGAGTTTATGGTGGGTACTTGCTAGGGTTGATGTAGAACTTCCCCACAATGGCTCCAGAAATTCTTCCTGCTACTTCTTGAGCTTGCGTTGGTTTTACCCTTGAAGAGGAAAGGGTGATGCAACAAAGTAGAGATAAGTATTTCCCTCAGTTAGAGAACCAAGGTATCAATCCAGTAGGAGGTACAAGCAAGTCCCCAATCTATGCACCTGCACAAACAATCAAACACTTGCACCCAACATGATAAAAGGGTTGTCAATCCCTTCACAGTCAATTGCAAAGGTGAGATCTGATAGAGATAGGTATAAAAGATGGGACATTTACATTTGTGTCCCTAACTCGAACCCACTACTCAGATTTACCCCTAATTTTGAAGCATGCTCAGATTTGCCCCTCTATCGTTAGTCACACTTATAGAAATGCCCTTCCATGCCTTTACCGTCTAGTCAAAGGGCTTTGACTGTTTTCTGGGTGTTTGTTGGACATTTTGCCCTTGTCTCCATGTGACACTTACATGCGGGAACCACTCTGAAAAAACAAAAGGAAAACACTCTTTCTCTCACCCCTCTCTTTGTACCACTTACATGTGGGGTCAACCAAAAAAATATGAAGGTTAGACCAGTCAGGTCAAATTAGACTTTGGGGCCCACATTTCATTGTCTCTTAATATGTTTTAACGGTTTTAGTTAGAAGAGGGCCCAAGAGTCAGCGGCCCACTTAACAAGGGCGTGTTAGTCTAAACAAAATTTTAACTATGGCACACTAAACTCCGGAGTGTGCTCTTATAAAAAAAAACTCCGGCGTGTGCTGAAGGCACGACGGCGACGTGCGGGATGATGCTGGAGTGGCTCGGGGCTGCAGAGGAGGCCTGCGATGCTGCGGCAGAAGGGCGAAGTGAGCTGAGGTCGTCAGAGCATGTAGGATGGTTGGAAGAACATGCAGCAGTGAGATCAAGCGGTGGCGGCGGCTGGCGGCGCACGGCGCGAGATGGTCTGAGGGTGCGACGGCTCGGAAAAAAGGCGCAAAAGGAGCATATGTTCACCTGCAACATGACAGGGTAGTCACGGACGACGAGGAGATAGTACAGCCGCCACTTGGACCTCGGCGGCGGCTGCCGGAGCATGCAATCATGGGACATGAACTGCACGGGCTCAATACTTGAATCCCTCGCGCCAGGAGAAATCAATCGAGCTCCTGCACATTTCCCCTCAACCAATTTGGGTCTTATCGCTCTCCTTCCTCATCTCTGGCGATGAGCGCCGCCGGCCATCCGAGGTTGATGCCGTCGCTTCCGGCGTGGCCTCTCCAAATCCTGGCGCTAAGATCCCCTCCTAGAGCTTCTTCTTCCTTTGCACTAGTCAATTTTGTGTTTAGTAGGTCCCTAGTGAGCTCCCCGCGACAACCGTCACCGTCCACTGATGGACTCCGTCGGGGACTGGATCCAGTGGCCACCCGTGCGCCCAACTGGCGCGAATCGACGCGTGATGGTGAGTGCAGCACTACCACTCCAGCGAGCCTGTTACTGGCAACTGCCGCATGTTACTGACCAACACCGCCGATGTTCCCAGCATGCCGGAGTTGAGAGAGAGAGAGATAGGGAGGGAAGAGAGAGAATATAGTTTATTTTTTTGGTTGACCCCACATGTAAGTGATCCAAACAGAGGGATGAGAGAAAAGAGTTTTTTGCCTTTTGTTTTATTAGAGTGGGTTCCGCATGTAAGTGGCACATGGAGACAAGGGAAAAATGTCCAACAAATAGCCAGAAAACGGTCAAAGCCCTTTGACTAGACGGTAACGACACATAAGGGTATTTCTATAAGTGTGACTAACGGCAGAGGGGCAAATTTGAGCATGCTTCGAAATTAAGGGCAAATCTGAGTAGTGGGTTCGAGTAGGGGCACAAATGTAAAAGACCCATAAAAGATTGCTAAAACGTAAAACAAAATAAAAGTAAATAAATTGCAGCAAGATATTTTTTGTATTTTTCGTTTTAGATCTGAAAATATATAAGGGAAAATAGACCTAGGGGCCATAGGTTTCACTAGAGGCTTTTCTCATAAAGGCAAATAATACGGTGGGTGAACCAATTACTGTCGATCAATTGATAGAAAAGTGCAAAATTATGATGACATCCAAGGCAATGATTATGCATATAGGCATCACATCCGTGTCAAGTAGACCGACTCCTGCCTACATCTACTACTATTACTCCACACATGGACCACTATCTAGCATGCATCTAGAGTATTAAGTTCATAAAGAACGGAGTAACGCCTTAAGTAAGATGACATGATGTAGATGGATAAACTCAAGCAATATGATGAAAACCCCATATTTTTATCCTTGATGGCAACAATACAAATATGTGCCTCGCTACCCCTAGTTTGTCACTGGGTGAGGACACCGCAAGATTGAACCCAAAACTAAGCACCTCTCCCATTGCAAGAAAAACCAATCTAGTTGGCCAAACCACACCGATAATTCGAAGAGAAATAAAAAGATATCAAATCACGCATATAAGAATTTAGAGAAGATTCAAATAATATTCATAGATAATCTGATCATAAATCCACAATTCATCAGATCTCGACAAACACACCGCAAAAGAAGATTACATCGGATAGATCTCGAAGAACATCGAGGAGAACATGGTATTGAGAATCAAAGGGAGAGACGTAGCCATCTAGCTACTAGCTATGGACCCGTAGGTCTAAGGTAAACTACTCACACTTCATCGGAAGGGCAATAGGGTTGATGTAGATGCCCTTTGTGATCGGATCCCCCTCTGGCAGATTGCCGGAAAAGACCCCAAGATGGGATATCACGGGTACATAAGGTTGCGGCAGCGGAAATGTATTTGTGTGGCTCCCTCTAAGGGTTTTAGAATATATGTGAATTTATAGGATGAAGAAATAGGTCAGGGGACTCCCGAGGGGGCCACAAGGCAGGGGCGCCCCCCAGGGTTCGCCCTCCACCCTTGCCGCCGCCTCGTGGGTCTTCTAACTTGGACTCCAAGTCCTACAGGTGTCTTCTGGTCCAAGAAAAATCATCGCAAAGTTTTATTCCGTTTGGACTCTGTTTGATATTCCTTTTCTGCGAAACTCAAAAACAAGGGAAAAACATAAACTGGCACTGTGCTCTGGGTTAATAAGTTAGTCCTAAAAATAATATAAAATAGCATATTTATGCATATAAAACATCCAAAACAAATAATATAATAGCATGGAACAATAAAAAATTATAGATACGTTGGAGACGTATCACGTATGACAGAGAGGTAACTCAGGGCCCACTAGGTAATACAACATCACAATGAGCTTGCAAGCAATGTGACTAATGGGTTAGCCACGGGATCTTGTACTATGAGACGAGTAAAGAGACTTGCTAGTAACGAGATTGAACTAGGTATGGCGATACCGATGATCGAATCTCGGGCAAGTAACATACCAATGTACAAAGGGAATTTCATACGGGGTTATCTGAATCCTTGATATCGAGGTTCGACCGATAAAATCTTTGTAGAATATGTAGGAACCAATATGGACATCTAGGTCCCGCTATTGGTTATAGACCGTATAGGTGTCTCGGCCATGTCTACATAGTTCTCGAACCCACACGGTCTACACACTTAATGTTTGGTGATGATATAAGTATAGTTGAGTTGTTATGGTGGTAACCGAAGGTTGTCCCGAGTCCTAGATGAGATCCCGAACGTGGCGAGGAACTCCAGAATGGTCCGGAGGTGAACATTGATATATAGGACGAAGGGTATTGGAATCTGCAAGTGTTCCGGGGGTACCAGGTTATGGTCAGGAGAAGCGAAAAGGGTTTTGGGGCCCCGACAAGTGTTGAGGGGCCTCATGGGCCAAGGGGAGGGAGCACACCAGCCCACTAAGGGGTTGTGCGCCCCCTCACTGATACGTCTCCAACTTATCTATAATTTTTTGTTGTTCCATTGTCGGGGGTTGGGTGCGACATATGCCAAAGGAAGGCTTATCATGTTAGGAGCAAGTAGAACGTCGCCGGTGGCTGGAAGCGGGATGAGGCGTAGACACGAACGCCGGCGTACTTTACCCAGGTTCGGGGCTCTCCTATTAGATAACACCCCTAGTACTGCTCTACGTGGTCTCCGCATGATCACTAATGTGTAAGCGGTACAGTGGTGCTCCTCGAGCTGTTTGCTAGAGGTGGAAGAAGGCAGGCACGCTCTCTCCTCCTCTAGGTATGAGTCTAGTCCTAACAGGGCCAAACCCTTTGCATGGGTGCCCTGGGGGGTTTATATAGGCCTACCCCCAGGGGTACAATGGTAATCTGGCCGGGCGTAGGGCCCGATCGCCATTCTCTCTGGTCACCGGCCTCTTTGTCGACAGCTGGGCCCCGCCGTTGGGTCTGCTACGGAGCCGACAAGCCGCTCCCGCCACTTGCGGGTCATGCCGGCTGCTGATCACTGTAGCTGTAATGCTAATGACGCAGGCTTGGTCGGGGAAGCGTGGCTACAGTCCCGCCGCCTGGTGGGCGATCACTGTTGCCACTCCGTGTCTCATCTGGTTGATGGCATATGGGGCCCGAGGGAGGGATTGGCCGCCTCCTGGTAGCCGGCTCCTCCGAGGTCCGGCTGCCCCATCCTCCTCCGTCTTCAGGGCTCTGGCTGCTAGGTAGGGCTTGCCGTGTGCAAGCCGTACCTGACAGGCCTTCGTGGGAATAGGACTCCGTCTGTCAAGTGTGACGTATGGGGGGAGAGGCAACAGTGCCGCATCATGCGGAGATCTCCGCCTTTATGGGGCACTATGGCCACACAAGTCCCTGGATTCGGGAGGAAGGCTTGCACTATAGCCATACCCCATCTTGTCTCTTTGATGAGGGCGCAGACTTTGAGGGCGCCACAGGCCGACTGCTAGGAGTCGGCCTCTCTGGAGGCCGCTCTCTAGGAGTCGTCCCATCGGGATGCCGCCCTCCAGAATTCAGCTGCCTTCGACCATTGGCCGCTTGGCCAACCGGCCGCCAGAAGGCGGAGTCTTTATCTTGACGTTTTTGAGGGGCACAGCTGGCCCCATTGTCTTGAAAGGCTCGGGGGCTCGGGTTAGGCTACCCGTGGCCCATTACTCCGACAGTAGTCCCCGAAGCTGGTGAGGGGCCACGGTTGAGGAGCCGGGGAGCCTCAACAGTTTCCTCTTCTGGGTGCCTTGAAGGAAGCTTCGTTCGACCCATGAGGAGCCGGCCGATGGGAATCGGTTGCGTCCAGTTGGATCCTTCTGGGATTTGGAATGCGTTGGTGGGAATCAGGCGGCGTGCTTGACAAGCTTCTCTGCCTGCCGTCTGCTGTGGGCATGCCACGTGGCGCTGGCTGGCCGGGTTGTCTAGCCAGCCCACGTGCATGACGGGACGCGACCGCAGGCTGGCCCCACCACCACCGGGCCTCGGCCAGCGAGCGAATCCGCGGCGACCGAGGTAGGTGGTTGGGCTTCTCCATGGAGTTAATGCGCGCAATATTCGTGCAGTAAAGGTGGGGGAGTGGGGTCGTGGGCACAGTTAATCCCACGTTCCCACGCCCACCCCCTCGGCTTCGTAGCCCGCAGGCTATAAGTAGGGGGAGGAGGGGAAGCGGGAACGCACGTGCGCCCCTCCGCCCCACGCTTTCTTCCACTTCTCCTTCTCCTTGCCGCGGCGCTCGAGCCTTGCCGAAGCGCCGCCGCAGCTTGTCTCCGTCGAGCTCGTCCGTCAGCCCCTCGTCCTCATGGCCTGCGCCGGAGCCTGGGACGGCTCCACAGTTCACGAGGACCACATCGACTTCCTCCGCCAGACGCGGCGGCCGCCCCGCGCGGATTACGTGGGCGTTCGTCTCGCGCCGAAGGGGGAGATATCGCCGGCACCGAAGGAGGGCGAGCGGGTCATCTTCCGCTCGCACTGCCTGCGCGGCCTCGGGCTGCCGGTGAGCGGCTTTCTCCGAGCCTTCCTCGAATTCTACGATCTCCAGCCGCACCACCTCACCCCGAACACGGTGGTGCTGCTGTCCGCCTTTGTCACCTTGTGCGAAGGCTTCCTCGGCATCCTCCCTACCATCGAGCTCTGGGGGGAGTTCTTCTACTCCAAGCTTGGCACCGTCATCGTGGGGGTGCCGGATCAGTGCAGCGCCTTCATCATGGTGCGGAGGCTGGGGGCCGACAATCTATTTCCTTCGATCCCGCTGATCCAATCAGTGAAGTTGTGGCAACAGTCGTACTTTTACCTGAAGAGCATCTTCACGGAGGGTGACTGGGTCAACCTGCCGGCTTACATTGCCGGCCCACTGACTGGGAAGCGGCCTAACTGGTCATACCGGGCCAAGACATTGTCGCCTTCTGGAACCGCCGCTGTCGCACGGTTCCGGGTGCTGGTACAGTCGGAGGGCCTGACCGGGTCCAACTTCCTGTCCGCCTTCGTGGCGCGCCAGGTGCTCCCACTCCAGGGCCGCCCTCACATGATAAGTCAGATGAGCGGTCATCGGGATCCAAGCCGGCTGTGCACCAAAGAGATGCCTCATGCAGAGGTAGCTCACATGGTGAACTACCTTGCGAACTGCAAGCTCACAGAGGAGTGGCAGTTTGGCAAGGAGCCGTATTCCCGTGTCAACCCCCCGCCTATGGTAATTTTCCCTTCCTTCTATTTTTCTTCCTCTTTGCCGGGTTCCATTTGTCTAATCTGACCAGCTGGCTCTTTGGACAGAGCACCCTCCTCCAGCTGGCAACCGGCGCCATAGGGCTGGAGCGTCGATTTCTCCCCGACCGAGCGAAGAGCGACGTAGATGACCCCGACTTGGGGGCGGCGGCCTTGGAGGACGACGCTGAGGGAGGAGCCGGCGCTACAGGCGGCTCAGGGCTCAGAGCCAGCCTCGAGGACTGGCCAGATGACGACATGGGGGAAGTCGTCTCGCGTCGCCAGTCGGGTTCCGACCAGCAGGGCGTGAGCTCGTCTGGCGCGCCGGCAGCCCGAGGCGGCGCGCATAAGCACAGAGCCGCACCGATCCTGTTTGGCACCCGGCTGAAGAAACCCAGGGGCTCGGCTGCAGCGACCAAGCGGGACGAAGCAGCCCCGAAAGCCGACCGCTTTTGCAAGGTGGTGAAGACGTCGCCACTGGTTTCTACGTAAGTTCTGACTTCCTTCGTACTTTCTCCTTTCTTGACGATCTCATCCGAGTCGTCTCTACTTCGTTCCCCTTGATTTAGGGCCCTGCTCACTCTTGAGAAGTCGGCCGCCGCCTCCATCATCGGGTCGGTGGAGACCTCCTCCACCACCCAGCGGATCGATCCGGCCACCGACCTCCGAGAGGCGACGGAGCGGAACGCACGGGAGGCGCGCGAGGACGACGCCCGCCCGGAGAAGGCAGAGGCGGATAGGGCGGAGGCCGCCGCCCTGAGGCAGCTAGCGGAGGCTGAGGCCGCTGATGCGGCGAAGAAGCGGGCTGAGGAATTCGCACGCTATCAGTCGGTGATATTTAGTCATCCCCCTGAACTCTACGCCGCCGCCACCGGAGTTCGTGGCGCAGACTGGGAAAACCAGCGGCGAGGACCCTACCATGGAGAGGGAGGGAGGCGACACCGCCATTCCGGATGTGATCGTGCCCCCGCCACCACCTTCTGAGGAGGCGCGAGATAAGCAGCCGGCTGACCCACCGGTGCCGCCGGCCGGAAATGAGATGGTGACGGGCCCGACTCCCGGGGCCCGCACACCCTTGCACCGCCGGCCTGTGAAGGCGGCCTCAACGCCACGCCCACTAGAGGTCAGCGCCACGAGCTCCTCCATCCTGGACACCGAGGCGACCAGCATCGCTGATACGTCTCCAACGTATCTATAATTTTTGATTGCTCCATGCTATATTATCTACTGTTTTGGACATTATTGGGCTTGATTATCCACTTTTATATTATTTTTGGGACTAACCTATTAACCGGAGGCCAAGCCCAGAATTGTTGTTTTTGCCTGTTTTAGGGTTTCGAAGAAAAGGAATATCAAACGGAGTCCAAACGGAATGAAACCTTCGGGAACATGATTTTCTCAACAAACAAGACCCGGGAGACTTGGACCCTACGTCAAGACACAAAAGAGAAGGCCACGAGGTAGGGGGCGCGCCCACCCCCACCAGGCGTGCCCTCCACCCTCGTGGGCCCCCTGTTGCTCCACCGACGTACTCCTTCCTCCTATATATACCTACTACCCCCAAACGACCAGATACGGAGCCAAAACCCTAATTCCACCGCCGCAACTTTCTGTATCCACGAGATCCCATCTTGTGGCCTGTTCCGGAGCTCCGCCGGAGGGGGCATCAATCACGAAGGGCTTCTACATCAACACCATAGCCTCTCCGATGAAGTGTGAGTAGTTTACCTCAGACCTACGGGTCCATAGTTAGTAGCTAGATGGCTTCTTCTCTCTTTTTGGATCTCAATACAATGTTCTCCCCCTCTCTTGTGGAGAACTATTCGATGTAATCTTCTTTTTTTGTGGTGTGTTTGTTGAGACCGATGAATTGTGGGTTTATGATCAAGTCTATCTATGAATAATATTTGAATCTTTCTGAATTCTTTTATGTATGATTGGTTATCTTTGCAAGTCTCTTCGAATTATCAGTTTGGTTTGGCCTACTAGATTGGTTGTTCTTGCCATGGGATAAGTGCTTAGCTTTGGGTTCAATCTTGCAGTGTCCTTTCCCAGTGATAGAAGGGGCAGCAAGGCACGCATTGTATTGTTGCCATCGAGGATAACAAGATGGGGTTTTCATCATATTGCATGAGTCTATCCCTCTACATCATGTCATCTTGCTTAAGGCGTTACTCTGTTTATAACTTAATACTCTAGATGCATGCTGGATAGCGGTCGATGAGTGGAGTAATAGTAGTAGATGAGGCAGGAGTCGGTCTACTTGTCTCGGACGTGATGCCTATATACATGATCATACCTAGATATTCTCATAACTATGCTCAATTATGTCAATTGCTCAATAGTAATTTGTTCACCCACCGTAGAATACTTATGCTCTCGAGAGAAGCCACTAGTGAAACCTATGGCCCCCGAGTCTATCTTCATCATATTAATCTCCTACTACTTAGTTATTTCCTTTGCTTTTTTACTTTGCCTTTATTTTACTTTGCATCTTTATCACAAAATACCAAAAATATTATCTTATCATTTCTATCAGATCTTACTCTCGTATGTGGCCGTGTAGGGATTGACAACCCCTATTCGCATTGGCCACGAGGATTTATTTGTTTTGTGCAGGTACGAGGGACTCGCGCTTAGCCTCCTACTGGATTGATACCTTGGTTCTAAAAAACTGAGAGAAATACTTACGCTACTTTGCTGCATCATCCCTTCCTCTTCGGGGAAAACCAACGCAGTGCTCAAGAGGTAGCAAGAATGATTTCTGGCGCCGTTGCCGGGGAGGTCTACGCAAAAGTCAACATACCAAGTAGCCATCACATAGCCTTATCTCCCGCATTTCGTTATTTGCCATTTGCCTCTCGTTTTCCTCTCCCCCAATTCGCCCTTGACGTTTTATTCACCCTCTCTCTCTATCCTCCCTCTCTTTCCTATTTTCCTCTTTTTGCCCGCTTGCTTTTTTGTTTGCTTGTGTTAGTTTGCTTGCTTGTCGTTATGGCTAGTCCCTTATCTTCTCCGCTATCTCCGAGAGTGAAATTCTAAATTTTAAGCAAAGGGAGGGAGAAAATCTAATAGATGCTTGGTATAGAATTTGCAATGCTCAAAATAGATCTATTAGGAAGCAATCTACTTCCGTTATCCTTCGCAATTTTCATGTAGGCATTACTCCTTGGCACAGATATGTTCTTGATACTATTACCGGAGGGAACTTCTTGGGTATCCATACTTTTGATTCTTATAATGCTATGATAGATTTATTTGGCTCACCCCTCTTTTGGTTAATGGAACTGTATTAACTTTAGAGCATGTAATGCAAAGGCTTCAAATTATTGAAAATAAGGTTGCTACCGTAGAGTTAATTGAAAATTTGGATAAAAAGATCCACAACCGAATCTCTCAATATGGATCTAAAGTAGGAGTTACTTTGAAAAATATTAAAGAAAAAGGAACCCATAGTTAATGAGAAAATAAATCACGATTCCACTAGGATCGATAAACTTGAGGATATTATTACCATCTTGGGAACCGCCTTTTCTTCCGTAAAGAATACTCCAAGTCCTCCTACTAAAATTGCCAAGCTTATGTATGTTCCTAAAAATAACGGTGAATCCTCTAGTAAGGAAACTGTGGATCTCAAATCTATAAGTGTTCATCCCAATCTTTTTGCTATCATTAAGGAACCATTTATTACAAATGATTTTTTTGATCTTGTGCCTAAAAATTTGATAATCAATAAAAAGGAATAAATTCCTAAAGATGGTAGATGCCTCATTGAAGAATTGCCTACCAAAGATGGCAATACCTACATCTATCCTTGCTTGTTGGGAGGCAACCCAATTTTATTTTTATTACTTGCTTTTTGCTCCTGTTTAGTAATAAATAATATATTAGCCTCTGTTTTGGCTGTGTTTTTGTGTTTAATTAGTGTTTGTGCCAAGTAGAACCGTTGGGAAGACTTGGGGAAAGTCTTGTTACACTTGCTGTAAAAAACAGAAACTTTAGTCACGAGAACTGATGCCATTTTTATTTGGAGAGTGATATTTAGTTAATTAATTTTTCAGATGATTAATAGATAAATTCCTCATGTCCAGCAATTTATTTTAGAATTTTTGGGGTTCCATATCTTGCGCTAGCTACATATTACTACAGACTGTTGTGTTTTTGACAGATTCTATTTTTCGTGTGTTGTTTGCTTATTTTGATGAATCTATGGCTAGTAAAATAGTTTATAAACCATAGAGAAGTTTTAATATAGTAGTTATAACACCAATATAAATAAAGAATGAGTTCATTATAGTACCTTGAAGTGGTCTTTTGTTTTCTTTCGCTAACGGAGCTCACGAGATTTTCTACTTTAAGTTTTGTGTTGTGAAGTTTTCAAGTTTTGGGTAAAGATTTGATGGATTATGGAAAAAGGAGTGGCAAGAGCCTATGCTTAGGGATGCCCATGGCACCCCCAAGATAATCTAAGGACACCTAAAATCCAAATCTTGGGGATGCCCCGGAAGGCATCCCTCTTTCGTCTACTTCTATCGGTAACATTACTTGGAGCTATATTTTTATTCACCACATGATATGTGTTTTGCTTGGAGCGTCTTGTATTATTTGAGTCTTTATTTGTTAGTTTACCACAATCATCCTTTCTGTACACACCTTTTGAGAGAGCCATACATGATTTGGAATTTTTTAGAATACTCTATGTGCCTCACTTATATCTTTTGAGTTATGTAGTTTTGCTCTAGTAATTCACTTATATCTTTTAGAGCACGGTGGTGGATTTTTTTCTAGAAACTATTGATCTCTCATGCTTCACTTAGATTATTTTGAGAGTCTTAAATAGCATGGTAATTTGCTTAAAGTCTTAATATGCTTGGTCTACAAGATTAATAATAAAACTTCCTTATGAGTGTGTTGAATACTATGAGAAGTTTGATGCTTGATAATTGTTTCGAGATATAAAGATGGTGATATTAAAGTTGTGCTAGTTGAGTAGTTGTGAATTTGAGAAATACTTGTCTTAAAGTTTGTGATTCCTGTAGCATGCACGTATGGTGAACCGTTATGTGATGAAGTCGGAGCATGATTTATTTTTTGATTGTCTTCCTTATGAGTGGCGGTCGGGGATGAGCGATGGTATTTTCCTACCAATCTATCCCCTAGGAGCATGCGCGTAATACTTTGCTTTGATAACTTGTAGATTTTTGCAATAAGTATATGAGTTCTTTATGACTAATGTTGAGTCCATGGATTATACGCACTCTCACCCTTCCACCTTTGCTAGCCTCTCTAATACCGCACACCTTTCGCCGGTATCATACACCCACCATATACCTTCCTCAAAACAGCCACCATGCCTACCTATTATGGCATTTCCATAGCCATTCCGAGATATATTGCCATGCAACTTTCCAACGTTCCGTTTATTATGACATACTCCATCATTGTCATATTGCTTAGCATGATCATGTAGTTGACATCGTATTTTTGGCAAAGCCACCATTCATAATTCTTTCACACGTGTCACTCTTGATTCATTGCATATCCCGGTACACCACCGGAGGAATTCATATAGAGTCATATTTTGTTCTAAGTATCGAGTTGTAATTGTTGAGTTGTAAGAAAAATAAAAGTGTGATGATCATCATTATTAGAGCATTGTCCCAGTGAGGAAAGGATGATGGAGGCTATGATTCCCCCACAAGTCGGGATGAGACTCCGGACGAAAAAAAAGAGAGAGAAAGAAAAGAGGCCATAAAAAGAGAAAAGTTTCAAATAAAAAAATGAGAGAAAAAGAGAGAAGGGACAATGTTACTATCCTTTTACCACACTTGTGCTTCAAAGTAGCACCATGATATTCATAGTAGAGAGTCTCTCATGTTATCACTTTCATATACTAGTGGGCATTTTTCATTATAGAACTTGGCTTGTATATTACAATGATGGGCTTCCTCAAAATGCCCTAGGTCTTCATGAGCAAGCAAGTTGGATGCACACCCACTTAGTTTCTTTTTGAGCTTTCAAACACTTATAGCTCTAGTGCATCGTTGCATCGCAATCCCTACTCACTCACATTGATATCTATTGATGGGCATCTCCATAGCCCGTTGATACGCCTAGTTGATGTGAGACTATCTTCTCCCTTTTTGTCTTCTCCACAACCACCATTCTATTCCACCTATATTGCTATGTCCATGGCTCATGCTCATGTATTGCGTGAAATTGAAAAAGTTTTGCGAATGTCAAAAGTATGAAACAATTGCTTGGCTTGTCATCGGGGTTGTGCATGATTTAAATATTTTGTGTGGTGAAGATAGAGCATAGCCAGACTATATGATTTTGTAGGGATAAGTTTCTTTGGCCATGCTATTTTGAGAAGACATAATTGCTTTGTTAGTATACTAGAAGTATTATTATTTTTATGTCAATATTAAACTTTTGTCTTGAATCTTTCGGATCTGAATATTCATACCACAATTAACAAGAATTACATTAAAATTATGCCAAGTAGGACTCAGCATCAAAAATTCTGTTTTTGTCATTTACCTACTCGAGAATGAGCAGGAATTAAGCTTGGGGATGCTTGATACGTCTCCAACGTATCTATAATTTTTGATTGCTCCATGCTATATTATCTACTGTTTTGGACATTATTAGGCTTTATTATCCACTTTTATATTATTTTTGGGACTAACCTATTAACCGGAGGCCCAGCCCAGAATTGCTGCTTTTTTGCCTGTTTTAGGGTTTCAAAGAAAAGGAATATCAAACGGAGTCCAAACGGAATGAAACCTCCGGGAACGTGATTTTCTCAACAAACAAGACCCGGGAGACTTGGACCCTACGTCAAGACACAAAAGAGGAGGCCACGAGGTAGGGGGGCGCGCCCACCTCCACCAGGCGTGCCCTCCACCCTCGTGGGCCCCCCGTTACTCCACCGACGTACTCCTTACTCCTATATATACCTACGTACCCCCAAACGATCTGATAAGGAGCCAAAACCCTAATTCCACCGCCGCAACTTTCTGTATCCATGAGATCCCATCTTGGGGCCTGTTCCGGAGCTCCGCTGGAGGGGGCACCAATCACGGAGGGCTTCTACATCAACACCATAGCCTCTTCGATGAAGTGTGAGTAGTTTACCTCAGACCTACGGGTCCATATTTAGTAGCTAGATGGCTTATTCTCTCTTTTTGGATCTCAATACAATGTCCCCCCCTCTCTTGTGGAGAACTATTCGATGTAATCTTCTTTTTTGCGGTGTGTTTGTTGAGACCGATGAATTGTGGGTTTATGATCAAATCTATCTATGAACAATATTTGAATCTTCGCTGAATTCTTTTATGTATGATTAGTTATCTTTGCAAGTCTCTCCGAATTATCAGTTTGTTTTGGCCTACTAGATTGATCTTTCTTGCAATGGGAGAAGTGCTTAGCTTTGGGTTCAATCTTGCGGTGTCCTTTCCCAGTGACAGTAGGGGTAGCAAGGCACGTATTTGTATTGTTGCCATCGAGGATAACAAGATGGGGTTTTCATCATATTGCATGAGTCTATCCCTCTATATCATGTCATCTTGCTTAAGGCGTTACTCTATTTTTAACTAAATACTCTAGATGCATGCTGGATAGCGGTCGATGAGTGGAGTAATAGTAGTGGATGCAGGCAGGAGTTGGTCTACTTGTCTCGGACGTGATGCCTATATAGATGATCATACCTATATATTCTCATAACTATGCTCAATTCTATCAATTGCTCAACAGTAATTTGTTCACCCATCATAGAATACTTATGCTCTCGAGAGAAGCCACTAGTGAAACCTATGGCCCCCGGGTCTATCTTCATCATATTAATCTCCTACTACTTAGTTATTTCCTTTGCTTTTTTACTTTGCCTTTATTTTACTTTGCATCTTTATCACAAAATACCAAAAATATTATCTTATCACATCTATCAGATCTCACTCTCGTAAGTGGCCGTGCAGGGATTGACTACCCCTATTCGCGTTAGTTGCGAGGATTTATTTGTTTTGTGCAGGTACGAGGGACTCGCGCATAGCCTCCTACTGGATTGATACATTGGTTCTCAAAAACTGAGGGAAATACTTACGCTACTTTGCTGCATCATCCCTTCCTCTTCGGGGAAAACCAACGCAGTGCTCAAGAGGTAGCAGCCGCGCCCGCTGGATGGTCGCGGGGAGGCGGGACGACCCACCTGAACAAGGCGGTCCTGGAGGTCCAAGACAAACTCCGCACCGAGGCCGATGCTCTCAAGCATTGCAACAAGGCGTTCCTGGAGTCGAGAGAGGCCATCCGTGTATACCTCTTGCTCCTTTATTTTCAATTTTTGTGTTTCTTAGTGGGGGCGCGCCAACGCACCCACTGAGTGTAGTCCCCGAGTTCGGGGTCGGCTGTTGAGTAGGCGGCCCCGAACTCTAACTTGCAAGCTTCGAGTACTAATATATTTGCTGCAAGACTATCATAACCTCCGTGCGGCCGCCTTCAACTCTAGAGTCCAGGAGTTGGATCAACGCGCCGTCAACTTGTCGGAGAGCCAGAGTAAGCTCTCTTCTTTCTGCGGGGGCGCGTTGGCGCACCCGCAGGCTGTAGTCCTCGAGATCTGGGCCGACTGCTTAGCAGTCGGGCCAGATCTTCCTGGCGCTACATCTTTCTTTGCTGATTGTTGTCATTCCCTTCTTTTTCTGATTTTGCAGAGGTCAACGCCATCCTTCAACGGCAACTGGGCGAAGCCAACGCCGCGTTGCATGCCAAAGAGGCGGACTGCAGCAAGATGGCTGAAGAACGTGACCGGCTGGCCATGCAGCTGGCAGAGCAGGCATAGCTTCTTCAAAAGGCCCAGAAGGAGGCGGAGGACAAGGAGGCGGGTCTTCTCGCCGAGTTCGAGATCGAATGCTCCGCCTGGATTGAGAAGGAGGCAATGCTGACAGCCGGCTTTGGCGAAATCGAGGATATGGTTGATGGTAGGCGACCTTCTTTACTTTTCTTTTAAGTCGTCGGCCTCTAGCCAAGCCAGCTTCTTTCTCTTTTTGTTCTGTCTCTTTGCTTAGTCCTGGCAGACTTCTTTCCAGGCCACTCTGGTGCCGCCAACCAGGCTATTGAGGCCGACCATGAAGAACGAAGGGAGGAAGGCGAGAGGATCGCCGCCAATGCCCCTCGCACCCTTCGCGAGCAGCTTCTCAGCATCCAGGCCCGTCTTCGGCTGCCTCATCGGGTGTTGCGCCGCCTTCAGCATGTCGGCGCCCAAGGGATCGCCGCCTTGTGGCCCGACAGGACGGCCCCGTGCAGCCCCAGCCGGACTGCCGACTGGCTGGACGTGGCGGCTGGCCGCCTTGAGGCGTGGAAGGGCTCCTCGGCCCGGGCCGAAGCACGCCGGGCCTTGGAGTTCATCAAGGCATGGTACCCTGGGCTAGATCTAGCCCAGTTGACCATGTTCCGACAGGTGGCCCAAGAGGAGCTGGTGGCAGTGGAGGGCGAACTTGTCAAGTGGGCGGCGGCCATCGCCGAGTACACCGACACCAGAGTCTTCATCCCGGAGCCGGCTGAGGACAGCACTGAGGCGCCGCCTGAGTGGTTTGGGCTGAACCTGGAGGAGGGGGAGGACTCGGCTGAGGTGATCGACTCCAGTGACGAGGGAGAAGACGAGGAGGAGGAAGGCGAAGAGGAGGCGCCAGAGGTAGGAGTGGACGGACAGCCCCAAATCGACCGCGCCTCCAGCAACGAGCCGCACCCGAATGAGCCGGCTGCCGCTGGAGGGGACCAAGCGGGGACCGACCAGCCGACCGCTCAACCAGCCGGTGCCACCGACTCCACCACTCCACCGAACCCGTCCGCCGATCCCTAGGCTGCCACTTTACTTTTTATTTCTCTCTATTTATTAGTCTCAATGAACTTTGTTAGCTTCGCATAATTCCACCCGCGGGGTGTATTTGGAACTTATGTTGGATGTCGGCCAAGGGCCTTTGGTGTGTAAATATTTTATCTGAGTTCTACCTTGCCTTGCCTTGTACTCTTTTGGCTTTTTCCTTTGCCGTCTTCCCTTGGTTGCCGTCTTGCCAGCCGAACAGCCGCTCTGCGGATTGTGGCTGGGTCAAGTACTTAGCCACTTTTTGGAAGGCAAGTACTTGGCCAGCTAGAGTTTTCTTGGCAAGTTAAGTAGAAGCCGGCCGGCCGGTTGCTCGGCAACCGGTTGGTGAGGCGAGAAGCCGGCTTGGACTATAAATGCCTTAAGTCCTTAGCCATTTTTCATGTAGGCGCCCTTTTCGCCTTGACTCCCACCGACCGAACAGCTACTCTGCAGGCTGCGGCCTCTTGGCAGGAGAAAGCTAGGGTGCCAACACACTACTTGTCCGACTGCAGGAAACATTTCATAGTACAAGGCGGAAAGTCCCCGGGTCGACTAGTCGAACCCGGTGCCAGACAGATTAATGAAATGACATAAATGATAGGCGTAGTACTTGTTTTATAGATAAAGAAGGGCAGTCCCTGAGCTCTACTCGGGGAACCCGGAGTCTTTATACTTAATACAAAAGTCGGCGTGATACATACTACTTTTTAACTGTAAAACCTATGAAGGAGGTTCGCATTCCATGGTCGCTCCATCTCCTTGCCGGAGTCATCTCTTTTGCGTGCTTGAGGTTTCTGAGCATCGATGAGGTAGTAGGAGTCGTTGCCCAACACCTTGCTGATGATGAAGGGGCCTTCCCAAGGTGCCGAGAGCTTGTGCTGGCTGGCTGTTCGCTGGATCAACCGGAGCACAAGGTCTCCTTCTTGGAAGGATCTTGGCTTGACCTTTTGGTTGTAGTATCGGCGCAGGCTCTACTGGTAGATGGTGGACCGGCTGAGTGCCAATAGCCGGCCCTCTTCCAGCAGATCGACGCCGTCTTGTCATGCTTCTTCTGCCTCCTCTTCGGTGTACATGGTGACTTGAGGGGAGTCGAATTCTATGTCCGTCGGGATGACGGCTTCGGCACCGTAGACGAGAAAGAAAGGAATAAAGCCGGTTGACTTGTTATGAGTTGTGCGCAGGCTGCAGAGGACGGCCAGAAGCTCGTCGAGCCAACAGCCGGCCAACCGCTCCAGAGGCTCGACCAGTCGGGGCTTGATGCCAGATAAAATGAGGCCGTTTGCTCGCTCCACCTGGCCGTTTGACTGTGGATGGGCAACATACGCTAGGTCCAGTCGGATGCCCTGCATCGCGCATAAACGGGCCAAGGCACCTTTGGCGAAGTTCGTACCATTGTCGGTGATGATGCTGTGTGGTATGCCATACCAGATGGTGATGTCGGAGATGAAAGTCACCGCAATCGGACCATTCAACTTCTTGACTGGTTTTGCTTCTATCCACTTGGTGAACTTGTCCACCGCGACAAGCAGATGAGTCAAGCCACCTATTGCTATCTTGAATGGTACCATCATATCCAGGCCCCAGACGGCAAAGGGCCAGGCGATGGGTATAGTCTTGAGTGCATAAGCCGGCTGGTGAGGCTTTGAACGAAACTTCTGGCACCCTTTGCATTTCTGGACCAAGTCCTTGGCGTCTTCTAGGGCAGTCGGCCAGAAAAAACCATGGCGGAAGGCCTTGGACACCAGAGCCCTTGAGGCCGCATGGTGACCACACTCGCCTTGATGGATATCTTTGAGGATTGCCTGGCCTTGCTCTGGCTCGACGCAGCGCTGGTAAACACCAGTGATATTGCGCCTCACAAGCTCTCTGTTGACTATGGTGTATGCTGCCGCCCGGCGTTGCACTTGCCGGGCCCAGATCTCGTCGGTTGGCAGCTCTTTTTTCACCAAAAAATTGAGGATGGGCTGGGCCCATGAAGGTGCTGCAATTTCTTCAACTACCGGGACTGCCACTTGTACGAGGGTGGCTGGGCTAGGAGGCGGTGGGTTGGAGTCGGCTGCCGCTTGTTGAGTTGATGAAGTCCCTGGGCCGACTGTTGCAGTCCCCGGGTTGTCCGCCGAAGTTCCCGTGTCGGCTGGTGGGGTCTCAAGTTGGATCCGACTGCTTCAGGAGGAGCCGACACAAATATGGAATCTGACTCTGGTGATAGCTTGACGGACGGTTTGAGGAGTCATTGCAAGGCAACGCCGGTTGGTATTGCTTGCCGGGTGGAGCCGATTCGTGACAAGGCGTCGACTTGCTCATTGTCATTTCTTGGCACATGAAGGAACTCGCACCCTTCGAAGTATCCACTGAGTTGCTGTACGAGAAAGCGGTAGCTGGCCATATTTGCATCCTTGGCGTCCCAATCGCCTGATGACTGCTGGACCACCAAATCGGAGTCTCCGTAATACAGGATCCGGCGAATGCCGAGTTCCTTGGCAAGTCGGAGCCCGTGAATGAGTGCTTCGTATTCAGCAACATTGTTGGAGGTGGCAAAGTGAATTTGCAGCGCATATCTAATCTTGTTGGCCTTGGGGGAGGTGAGAACGATGCCGGCTCCCAAACTGGTGCGCATTTTTGAACCATCAAAATGCATCCGCCAATGGGTGGAATCTGGCGCTGGCGGCAAGTACCGGGTCTCGGCCCAGTCGACGAGAAAGTCGGCCAGTGCTTGTGACTTGATGGTGGTGCGAGGCTGGTAGTAGATGGTGTACGGGGCCAAATCTATGGCCCACTTGGCCACTCGGCCCGAGGCATCTCGACTTCCAATAATCTCAACAAGCGGAGCTGTGCAGACCACAGTGATTGGGTGCTCTTGGAAGTATGGCTTCAGTCTCTTGGCAGCTAAGTGCACGCCATAACACATCTTCTGATAGTGGGGGTAGTTCTGCTTGGAGGCGGATAGTACTTCGCTTAGGTAATATACCGGCCTCTGGATTGGTAGGGCGTTGCCTTCTTCTTTCCGTTCCACCACTATGACTGTGCTAACCACTCGACTGGTAGCGGCAATGTAGAGGAGCATTGGTTCCTTAGGAGTCGGGGCTGCCAAGACAGGCGGGGTGGTCAACATCTTCTTGAGCTGGAGAAAAGCTTCATCCACCTTGTCATTCCACTCGAAAAAGGTGGTCTTCTTCATGAGCTGGTACAGGGGAAGAGCCTTCTCGCCCAGCCGACTGATGAAACGGCTAATAGATGCCAAGCAGCTGGTAAATTTTTGCACATCCAGCAGTCGGGTGGGTACTTCCATCCTTTCGATGGCCTTGATCTTCAAGGGGTTGCACTCTATGCCGCGCTCTGAGACCAGAAAGCCAAGAAGCTGGCCGGCTGGTACTCCAAAGACACATTTCTCCGGGTTGAGCTTGATCTGAAATCGGCGCAAGTTCTCGAAAGTCTCCCTGAGATCCTCCAGTAGCGTCCCACGCTTCTCTGTCTTCACCACCACATCGTCCACATAGACATGAGCGTTTCTGCCGAGTTGTTTGAGGAGACACTTTTGCATGCAACGCTGAAAGGTAGCGCCGACATTTCTCAAGCCTAACGTCATGGTCAGGCAGTAGAAGGCTCCAAATGGCATGATCAAGGCCGTCTTCATCCTGTCGGCCGGGTCCAGCTTGATCTGGTGATACCCCGAGTATACATCCAAAAAACTCAACAGCTTGCATCCGGCTGTAGAGTCGATCACTTGGTCGATTCTGGGTAGAGCAAATGGATCTTTGGGGCATGCTTTGTTGAGGCTGGTATAATCAATGCACATGCGCCACTGCTTGTTCTTCTTCAGCACTAGGACTGGATTGGCTAACCATTCTGGAAAGAACACCTCCATGATGAAGCCGGCTGCCAGGAGCCGGGCAATCTCTTCTCCAACAACTCTTCTTTTTCTCTTATGATAGGCGGCACAAGGGCTGCCGGATTGGCTTGGTATAAGATCGGGCGTGTAACTTGTGCTCAGCGAAATCCGTTGGTACACCTGACATGTCTTTGGGGGACCATGCAAAGATGTCCCGATTCCCACAGAGGAAATCAATGAGCTCGCCTTCCTATTTACTGTCAAGGTTTGCGCCAATGACAACATACCTCTCTGGGTGCTCCGGGTCCAAAGGTATCTTCTTTGTTTCTTTAACCGGCTTGAATGAGCCCTCGGCTTCCGATTCCTTGGGGTCGGGTGACATTTCCAGCTGCTTGCCTGCCATTGCCACAACCCGGTCAAGGAGCCGTTTCTTTGTTGCGATCACGAGGGACTCGGCTAACCGACTGCTCTCTGCCGCTCAGGCGGACGAATTCTTGTAGTCTCCTGCTACGGTCGGGATTCCCTTAGAGCTTGGCATCTTCATCTTTAGGTAAGCATAGTGGGGGACCGCCATGAACTTGTCCAAGGCAGGTCGGCCAAGCAGCGCGTGATAAGGGCTCTCAAGGTCCACCACCTCAAACCAGACTGGCTCTCGGCGGAAATGAGTTTTGTCCCGAAGAGGACATCTATCTGAGTCTTGCCGATTGGTGAGAAGGAAAGGCCAGGAAGTATTCCATGGAAAACAGTCCGACTGGGCTGAAGGTGTCTCTGCTTGATTCCCAATTTCTCCATGGTATCCTTGTACAGAATGTTGATGCTGCTGCCGCCATCTATCAGGACTCGAGGAAAACGGGCAGACCGCCTCTCTCTGGCGAACGTGGCGTCCAACACCATGGCATAGGAGCCGGGGCTTGGCATCACTTCCGGGTGGTCAGCTCTGCTCCAGCTAATGGGTTTCTCTGACTAATGCATGAACTCGGGGGTCTCTGATGCTACTGCATTCACTTCCAGCCGCTGCTGCCGCCTACTGCGCCTATCGCCGGCCACGCTGGTGAACATGACGTAGGCCCCATGCTCCTTGGGATAATCATCTTGCACGGTGCCGACTGGCCGAGCCGCCGGCTGCTGCGGGGGAGGAGGCGGCGGGCCGACAGGGGGAGCGGGCTGGAGTCCGTCACCCTTGGGAATCCTAGTGAGCCAATGGAACTTTTGAGTGGTGTGATTGGATGGCTTCGCACTGCTGTGGAACTTGCAGGGGGCATCAAGAGTCTGCTCGTACTAGAAGGCGGTCAGCCAGTTAGGCTTGCCGCCCTTCTGACGCTTGGGATGAGGCTGCCCTTCTGGTTGTCGATCTTCAACTGCCGCCACCTGTCGGCTTGTGGAAGCCGGCTGTGCGGCCTTGCGCTTGTTGTCGTTCGGCTGCTGCCGCCGACTGACGTCGCCAACCGGGGTCTGAGGGGCTTGGGGAGCCACTTTGCCTGACGCGTTGACTTGAATTTCCGCCTTCATGGAGGAGTCAGCTGTGGCGTACTTGTCTGCTATGATTAGCAGCTCGTCAAGGGTCACTGGCTCGTCGCAAAGGAGCCGGTGCTTGAGGAGGGTGCCCTTTCGGCACCCGGCGGTGAAGTACTCGATAGCCTACACCTCGTGCACGCCCTCGCAAGAGTTGCGCAGCTCGGCCCAGCATGTGAGATAGTCGCGAGTCGACTCATTGGAGCCTTGGACGCACAGGGAGAGCTGGCGAGGCTTGGGCGGCTGCTTGTACGTGCTGGTGAAGTTGCGGATGAAGGCTTCAGTAAAGTCAACCCAGCTGTTGACACTGCGGGGCTTCAGGTTGTTCAGCCATGTCCGGGCCGTGCCCTGGAGCATGAGGGGGGCGTACTTCACGGCAATGCACCTGTTGCCGTTGGCGATGCTGACGGCTGTGGAGTAGTCGACCAGCCAGTCCTCCGGCTTCACGAAGCCGGTGTACTTGGGGGTATCTCTAGGAAGAGTGAAACCTTTGGGAAAGGGCTCATCTCGGATGCGGGGGCCAAAACAAGGCGGACCCAACTCGTCTTCCTCTTCTAGTGCCAGGGACCGATTAAGGCGGTCGATCCGGTGGCGGGCATCGTTTTCTCTAATTCCTTCTCGGCGGCCAAGGCGGTCGCCGAGTGATGGGTGGTCAACAGGCAGCGGCGAGATGCACCTCTCCCTGCGGGGAGGAGGCGGCGGGCAGTTCTCTCGCCGTCGCACTGCTCTTGGGCGGCCGTCTTGGTCGCGCTCGATGGTGATGTGAGTCCGGCTGCGGCTGGTAGCCGGCTCCTTGTCTCTTATATCATGGACGCCACCAGTCGGCGTCCGGGATGTCGCGCCTTGGTCTCGGCGAGGTGGTGGGTCATCGTTTCTCTGGTTGGGCATTTCAGTGCGGCACTCGGCATCTTGCTGCCCAGCAGCCGCATCAAGGAGCTGCTGAACTCGCTCCGTCATGTGGCGACGCTCGTCGGCCTCGAGCTTGTCTAGCTCGTCTGCTGCCGCCTGGGCAACTCGTATGTTCTCTGCAGGCGTGGCATAGACGGGACGGTCTGTCCTGAACATGCTAGCGATGGCCACGCCACGCTGCCTGATCAAGCCAACGCGGCTAGGCCCACCAGGAGCCGGTGTGCCGCCTACAGCATGGTCCATCTCCCGCTGGTAGGCCTTCGAAAGGCGTCTCATGCTGGCCAGCCGGTTGGTGCTCTCAACGAGCTGGACGCGGCGTGCTTCCAGCGTCTCGGCGTCGGCGTCTTCCGGGATGCATTGCCGTCTGCAACGGGTCCTGACCGCCCCCGCCAGAGTGCTCACCGTGGCTGATCACGAGCACCTCCGTGACGGTACTGCCTCCGCTGTCCGTGCGAGGAAGCGGCTCATCGTATACCACCACATTGGAGGGGAACGTGTCGAGCGAAGCCGTGTCAGAGTCGACCAACATCGGGTCGGTGGAGCCAACCGACTCCAAGTCAGCAGCAGGCTCGCTGGCGACGTGGAGCTGATCGAGGAGGCCCACGAGGCGCGCTTCGGGGCCATTGGTGCCTGCGTCGGACGCGGGCTCGCCGGAGAGGCGAATCTCGCCAACAAGATCAGCGAGGCAGCTCGCTGCGCAGGCGATCTCCGTATCATGCAGCACCTCGACGCAGACGCCGTCCGGCATGCCGGGATGGCTGCACTCGCCAGGAAGGAACAGGGTTCCCGTCCAGAACAGGTCTCCGGGAGACGGTGCACCTTGCCCCACGGTGAGTGCCAAATGTCGGGGGTTGGGTGTGACATATGCGAAAGGATGGCTTATCATGGTGGGAGCGAGTAGAACGTCGCCGGTGCCTGGAAGCGGGATGAGGCGTAGAGATGAACGCCGACGTACTTTACTCAGGTTCGGGGCTCTCCTAGGAGATAACACCCCTAGTCCTGCTCTGCGGGGTCTCCGCATGATCACTAGTGTGTAAGCGGTACAATGGTGCTCCTCGAGCTATTTGCTCGAGGTGGAAGAAGGCAGGCACGCTCTCTCCTCCTCTAGGTATGAGTCTAGTCCTAACAGGGCCGAACCCTTTGCATGGGTGCCCTGGGGGTTTATATAGGCCTACCCCCCAGGGGTACAATGGTGATCTGGCTGGGCGTAGGGCCCGATCGTCATTCTCTCTGGTCGCCAGCCTCTTTGCCGATAGCTGGGCCCCGCCGCTTGGTGGGCCCCGCCGTCTGGTCTGGTACGTTGTCGACAAGCCGCTCCCGCTACTTGCGGGTCTTGCCGGCTGCTGCTCACTATAGCCGTAATGCTAATGACACAGGCTTGGTCAGGGAAGCGTGGCTACCGTCCCGCCGCCTGGTGGGCGATCACTGTTGCCACTCCGTGTCTCATCCGGTTGATGGCATATGGGGCCCAAGGGAGGGATTGGCCATCTGCTGGTAGCCGGCTCCTCTGACGTCCGGCTGCCCCAGCCTCCTCCGTCTTCAGGGCTCTGGCTGCCAGGTAGGGCCCGCCATCTGCAAGACGTACCTGACAGGCCTTCGTGGGAACATGACTCCGCCTGTCAGGTGTGACGTATGGGGGGAGAGGCAACAGTGTCGCGTCGTGCAGAGATCTCCGCCTGTATGGGGCACTGTGGCCACGTCTGTCCCTAGATTCTAGGGGAAGGCTTGCACTGTAGCCGTACCCCGTCTTGTCTCTTTGATAAGGGCGCAGACTTTGAGGGCGCCACGAGCCGACTGCTAGGAGTTGGCCTCTCTGGAGGCCGCTCTCTAGGAGTCGGCCCATCGGGATGCTGCCTCCAGAATTCGGCCGCCTTCGACCAGTCGGTCGCTTGGCCAACCGGCCGCCAGAAGGCAGAGTCTTTATCTTGACGTCTTTGAGGGGCGCAGCCGGCCCCGTTGTCTTGAAAGGCTCGGGGGCTTGGTTAGGCTACCCGTGGCCCATTACTCAGACATCCATGTTGTTATATTATCAATCTTGGATGTTTTATAATCATTATATAGTCATTTTATATCATTTTTTGGTACTAACCTATTGACATAGTGCCAAGTGCCAGTTGCTGTTTTCTGCATGTTTTTTACATCGCAAGAAATCAATACCAAACGCAACGAAAATTTTTGTGGATTTTTTTGGACCAGAAGACAACCAATGGCTGAAGAAGCACTTGGGGGCTGCTTTGAGGGGAGCACAACCCACCAGGGTGCTCCAGGAGGCCTAGGCGCACCCTGGTGGGTTGTGCCTGCCTCGGGTGCCTCCCAGACCTCCTCTTTACTCTATAAGTACCCCAATACTCTAGAAACCCCAAGGAAGTCAACGAAAATCAATTCTAGCCGCCGCAGAGTCTAGAACCACCAGATCTAATCTAGACACCATCACGGAGGGGTTCACCACTTCCATTGGTGCCTCTCCGATGATGCGTGAGTAGTTCTTTGTAGACCCTCGGGTCCGTAGTTAGTAGCTAGATGGCCTCCTCTCTCTCTCTCTCTCTCTCTCTCTCTTTTGATTCTCAATACAATGGTCTCTTGGAGATCCATATGATGTAACTCTTTTGCTGTGTGTTTATTGGGATCCGATGAACTTTGAGTTTACGATCAGATCTATCTCTTTTTATCCATGAACGTTATTTGGGTTGCTTTGATCTCTTATATGCATGATTTCTTATAGCCTCGTATTTCTTCTCCGATATTTGGGTTTTGTTTAGCCAACTTGATCTATTTATCTTGTAATCGGAAGAGGTGCTTTGTAGTGGGTTCAATATTATGGTGCTTGATCCGAGTGACAGAAGGGGAACCGACACGTATGTATCGTTGCTACTATGGATAAAATGATGGGGTCTATTTCTACATAAATAGAACTTGTCTACATCATGTCATCATTCTTATTGCATTACTTTGTTTCTCCATGAATTTAATACACTAGATGCATGCTAGATAGCGGTCGATGTGTGGAGTAATAGTAGTAGATGCAGGCAGGAGTCGGTCCAGTAATCTTGGACGTGATGCCCATATAATGATCATTGCCTAGATATCGTCATGATTATTTGAAGTTCTTTCAATTGGCCAACTGTAATTTGTTTACCCTGTTGGGGAACGCAGTAATTTCAAAAAATTTCTACGCACACGCAAGATCATGGTGATGCATAGCAACGAGAGGGGAGAGTGTTGTCCACGTACCCTCGTAGACCAAAAGCGGAAGCGTTAGCACAACGCGGTTGATGTAGTCGTACGTCTTCATGATCCAACCGATCAAGTACCGAACGCACGGCACCTCCGAGTTCTGCACACGTTCAACTCGATGATGTCCCTCAAATTCCGATCCAGCCGAGTGTTGAGGGAGAGTTTCGTCAGCACGACGGCGTGGTGACGATGATGATGTTCTACCGTCGCAGGGCTTCGCCTAAGCACCGCTACGATATGATCGAGGTGGATTATGGTGGAGGGGGCACCGCACACGGCTAAGAGATCAAGAGATCAATTGTTGTATCTTTGGGGTGCCCCCTGCCCCCGTATATAAAGGAGTGGAGGAGGGGGAGGGCCGGCCCTCTCTATGGCGCGCCCTAGGGGAGTCCTACTTCCACCGGGAGTAGGATTCCCCCTTTCCTAGTAGAACTAGGAGCCCTTCCAAGTAGTAGGAGTAGGAGGGAAGGAAAGGGAAGGGAAAAGGAGAAGGAAGGAAGGGGGATCCCCCCTCCCTAGTCCAATTCGGACCAGCCCATGGGGAGGGGGCGGCCAACCTTTGAGACCTTTCTCTCCTTTCCCGTATGGCCCATTAAGGCCCAATACGAATTCCCGTAACTCCCCGGTACTCCCGAAAATACCCGAATCACTCGAAACCTTTCCGATGTCCGAATATAGTCGTCCAATATATCGATCTTTACGTCTCGACCATTTCAAGACTCCTCGTCATGTCCCCGATCTCATCCCGGACTCCGAACTCCTTCGGTACATCAAAACACATAAACTCATAATATAACCGTCATCGAACTTTAAGCGTGCGGACCCTACGGGTTCGAGAACTATGTAGACATGATCGAGACACGTCTCCGGTCAATAATCAATAGCGGAACCTATATGCTCATATTGGCTCCTACATATTCTATGAAGATCTTTATCGGTCAAACCGCATAACAACATACGTTGTTCCCTTTGTCATCGGTATGTTACTTGCCCGAGATTCGATCGTCGGTATCTCAATACCTAGTTCAATCTCGTTACCGGCAAGTCTCTTTACTCGTTCCGTAACACATCATCCCGCAACTAACTCATTAGTTGCAATGCCTGCAAGGCTTATAGTGATGTGCATTACCGAGTGGGCCTAGAGATACCTCTCCGACAATCGGAGTGACAAATCCTAATCTCGAAATACACCAACCCAACAAGTACCTTCGGAGACACCTGTAGAGCACCTTTATATTCACCCAGTTACGTTGTGACATTTGGTAGCACACAAAGTGTTCCTCCGGTAAACGGGAGTTGCATAATCTCATAGTCATAGGAACATGTATAAGTCATGAAGAAAGCAATAGCAACAAACTAAACGATCAAGTGAGATGCTAACGGAATGGGTCAAGTCAATCATATCATTCTCTAATGATGTGACCCCGTTAATCAAATGACAACTCATGTCTATGGCTAGGAAACTTAACCATCTTTGATTCAACGAGCTAGTCAAGTAGAGGCATACTAGTGACATACTGTTTGTCTATGTATTCACACATGTATTATGTTTCTGGTTAATAAAATTCTAGCATGAATAATAAACATTTATCAAGATATAAGTAAATAAATAATAACTTTATTATTGCCTCTAGGGCATATTTCCTTCAGTCTCCCACTTGCACTAGAGTCAATAATCTAGTTCACATCGCCATGTGATTTAACATCAATAGTTCACATCACCATGTGATTAACACCCATAGTTCACATCGTCATGTGACCAACACCCAAAGGGTTTACTAGAGTCAATAATCTAGTTCACATCACTATGTGATTAATACCCAAAGAGTACTAAGGTGTGATCATGTTTTGCTTGTGAGGGAAGTTTAGTCAACGGGTCTGCCACATTCAGATCCGTATGTATTTGGCAAATTTCTATGTCAACAATGCTCTGCATGGAGCTACTCTAGCTAATTGCTCCCACTTTCAATATGTATCCAGATTGAGACTTTGAGTCATCTGGATCAGTGTCACAACTTGCATCGTCGTAACCCTTTATGACGAACCTTTTGTCACCTCCATAATCGAGAAACATATTCTCATTCCACTAAGGATAATTTTGACCAATGTCCAGTGATCTACTCCTAGATCACTATTGTACTCCCTTGCCAAACACAGTGTAGGGTATACAATAGATCTGGTACACAACATGGCATGCCTTATAGAACCTATGGCTGAGGCATAGGGAATGACTTTCATTCTCTTTCTATCTTCTGCCGTGGTCGGGCTTTGAGTCTTACTCAATTTTACACCTTGTAACACAGGCAAGAACTCTTTCTTTGACTGTTCCATTTTGAACTACTTCAAAAACTTGTCAAGGTATGTACTCATTGAAAACTTATCAAGCGTCTTGATCTATCTCTATAGATCTTGATGCTCAATACGTAAGCAGCTTCACCGAGGTCTTTCTTTGAAAAACTCCTTTATGCTTTGTAGAATAAAGCTACATTATTTCCGATCAACAATATGTCATACACATATACTTATCAGAAATGTTGTAGTGCTCCCACTCACTTTCTTGTAAATACAGGCTTCACCGGAAGTCTGTATAAAACTATATACTTTGATCAACTTATCAAAGCGTTTATTGCAACTCCGAGAGGCTTGCACCAGTCCATAAATGGATCGCTGGAGCTTGCACACTTTGTTAGCTCCCTTTGGATCGACACAACCTTCCGGTTGCATCATATACAACTCTTCTTCCAGAAATCCATTCAGGAATGCAGTTTTGACATCCATCTGCCAAATTTCATAATCATAAAAAGTGGCAATTGCTAACATGATTCGGACAGACTTAAGCATAGATACGAGTGAGAAACTCTCATCGTAGTCAACACCTTGAACTTGTCGAAAACCTTTTTGCGACAATTCTAGCTTTGTAGATAGTAACACTACTATCAGCGTCCGTCTTCCTGTTGAAGATCCATTTAATCTCAACGGCTCGCCAATCATTGGGCAAGTCAATCAAAGTCCATACTTTGCTCTCATACATGGATCTCATCTCATATTTCATGGCCTTAAGCCATTTCACGGAATCTGGGCTCATCATTGCTTTCCTCATAGTTCGTAGGTTTGTCATGGTCAAGTAACATGACCTCCAGAATAGGATTACCATACCACTCTGGTGCGGATCTCACTCTGGTTTACCTACGAGGTTCGGTAGTAACTTGATCTGAAGTTACATGATCATCATCATTAGCTTCCTCACTAATTGGTGTAGTAGTCACATGAACAGATTTCTGTGATGAACTACTTTCCAATAAGGGAGCAGGTATAGTTTCCTCATCAAGTTCTACTTTCCTCCCACTCATTTCTTTCGAGAGAAACTCCTTCTCTAGAAAGGATCCATTCTCAGCAATGAATATCTTGCCTTCAGATCTGTGATAGAAGGTGTACCCAACCTTTTCTTTTGGGTATCCTATGAAGATTTACTTCTCCGATTTGGGTTCGAGATTATCATGTTGAAACTTTTTCACATAAGCATCATAGTCCCAAACTTTAAGAAACGACAGCTTAGGTTTCTCGCCAAACCACAGTTCATACGGTGTCGTCTCAACGGATTTAGATGGTGCCCTATTTAACGTGAATGTAGCTGTCTCTAATGCATAACCCCAAAACGATAGTGGTAATCGGTAAGAGACATCATAGATTGCACCATATCTAATAAAGCACGGTTACGATGTTCGGACACACCATTACACTGTGGTGTTCCAGGTGGCGTGAGTAGTGAAACTATTTCACATTGTTTTAACTGAAGGCCAAACTCGTAACTCAAATATTTTACTTCTGCGATCATATCGTAGAAACTTTTATTTTTGTTACGATGATTCTCCACTTCACTCTGAAATTCTTTGAAATTTTCAAATATTTCAGACTTGTGTTTCATCAAGTAGATATACTCATATCTGCTCAAATCATCTGTGAAGATCAGAAAATAATGATACCTGCCGCGAGCCTCAATATTCATGGGACCACATACATCAGTATGTATGATTTCCAACAAATCTGTTGCTCACTCCATTGTTCCGGAGAACGGAGTCTTAGTCATCTTGCCCATGAGGCATGGTTCACTAGCATCAACTGATTCATTATCAAGTGATTCCAAAAGCCCATCAGCATGGATTTTCTTCATGCGCTTCACACCAATATGACCTAAACGGCAGTGCCACAAATAAGTTGCATTATCATTATTAACTTTGCATCTTTTGGCTTCAATATTATGAATATGTGTATCACTACGATCGAGATTCAACAAACCATTTTCATTGGGTGTATAACCATAGAAGGTTTTATTCAGGTAAACAGAATAACAATTATTCTTAACTTAAATGAATAATTATATTGCAATAAACATGATCAAATCATATTCATGCTCAACGCAAACACCAAATAACACTTATTTAGGTTCAACACTAATCCCGAAAGTATAGGGAGTGTGCGATGATGATCATATCATTCTTGGAACTACTTCCAACACACATCGTCACTTCACCCTTAACTAGTCTCTGTTCATTCTGCGACTCTTGTTTCAAGTTACTACTCATAGCAACTGAACTAGTATCAAATACCGAGGGGTTGCTATAAACACTAGTAAAGTACACATCAATAACATGTATATCCAATATACCTTTGTTCACTTCGCCATCCTTCTTATCCGCCAAATACTTGGGGCAGTTCCGCTTCTAGTGACCAGTACCTTTGCAATAGAAGCACTCAATCTCAGGCTTAGGTCCAGACTTGGGCTTCTTCACTTGAGCAGCAACTTGCTTGCCGTTCTTCTTGAAGTTCCCTTTCTTCCCTTTGCCCTTTTTGAAACTAGTGGTCTTTGTCAACCATAAACACTTGATGCTTTTCTTGATTTCTACCTTCGCCGATTTCAGCATCATGAAGAGCTTGGGAATTACTTTTGTCATCCCTTGCATATTATAGTTCATCACTAAGTTCTAGTAACTCGATGATAGTGACTAGAGAACTTTGTAAATTACTCTCTTATCTGGAAGATTAACTCCCACTTGATTCAAGCAATTGTAGTACTCAGACAATCTGAGCACATGCTCACTGGTTGAGCTATTCTCCTCCATCTCGTAGGCAAAGTACTGTCAGAGGTCTCATACCTCTCGACACGGGCATGAGTATGAAATACCAATTTCAACTCTAGGAACATCTTATATGCTCCATGGCGTTCAAAACGCCTTTGAAGCCCCGATTCTAAGCTGTTAAGCATGGTGCACTAAACTATCAAGTAGTCATCATATTGAGCTAGCCAAACGTTCATAACGTTTGCATCTCCTCCTGCAATAGATCAGTCACCTAGCGGTGCATCAAGGACATAATTCTTCTGTGCAGCAATGAGGATAAACCTCAGATCACGGACCCAGTCCGCATCATTGCTACTATCATCTTTCAACTTAGTTTTCTCTAGGAACATATCTAAAATATAGGGAAGCAATAACGCGAGCTAGTGATCTACAACATACATATGCAAATACTACCAGGACTAAGTTCATGATAAATTTAAGTTCAATTAATCATATTACTTAAGAACTCCCACTTAGAAAGACATCCCTCTAATCTTCTAAGTGATCACGTGATCCAAATCAACTAAACCATAACCGATCATCACGTGAAATGGAGTAGTTTTCAATGGTGAACATCATTATGTTGATCATATCTACTATATGATTCACGCTCGACCTTTCGGTCTCCAGTGTTCCAAGGCCATATCTGCATATGCTAGGCTCATCAATTTTAACCCGAGTATTTTTGCGTGTGCAAAACTGGCTTGCACCCGTTGTAGATGGACGTAGAGCTTATCACACCCGATCATCACGTGGTGTTTGGGCACGACGAACTTTGGCAACGGTGCATACTCAGGGAGAACACTTTTATCTTGAAATTTAGTGAGAGATCATCTTATAATGCTACCGTCATAACTAAGAAAAGTAAGATGTATAAAAGATAAACATCACATGCAATCAAAATATGTGATATGATATGGCCATCATCATCTTGTGCATTTGATCTCTATCTCCAAAGCATCGTCATGATCTCCATCGTCACCGGCATGACACCATGATCTCCATCATCTTGATCTATATCAATGTGTCATCACATGGTCATCTCGCCAACTATTGCTCTTGCAACTATTGCTATCGTATAGCGATAAAGTAAAGCAATTATTTGGCACTTGCATCTTATGCAATAAATAGACAACCATAAGGCTTCTGCCAATTGCCGATAACTTCAACAAAACATGATCATCTCATACAACAACTTATATCTCATCACGTCTTGACCATATCACATCACAACATGCCCTACAAAAACAAGTTAGACGTCCTCTACTTTGTTGTTGCAAGTTTTACGTGGCTGCTACGGGCTAAGCAAGAACCGTTCTTACCTATGCATCAAAACCACAATGATAGTTTGTCAAGTTAATGCTGTTTTAACCTTCTCAAGGACCGGGCGTAGCCACACTCGGTTCAACTAAACTTGGAGAAACTGACACCCGCTAGTCACCTGTGTGCATAGCATGGCGGTAAAACCAGTCTCGCGTAAGCGTATGCATAATGTCGGTCCGGGTCGCTTCATCCAACAATACCGCCGAACCAAAGTGTGACACGCTGGTAGAAGTATCACTTATATCGCCCACAACTCACTTGTGTTCTACTCGTGCATATTACATCAACGCATAAGACCTGGCTCGGATGCCACTGTTGTGGAGCGCAGTAATTTCAAAAATTTCCTACGCACACGCAAGAGCATGGTGATGCATAGCAACGAGAGGGGAGAGTGTTGTCCACGTACCCTTGTAGACCGAAAGCGGAAGCGTTAGCACAACGCGGTTGATGTAGTCGTACGTCTTCATGATCCGACCGATCAAGTACCGAACGAATGGCACCTTCGAGTTCTGCACACGTTCAACTCGATGATGTCCCTCGAACTCCGATCCAGCCGAGTGTTGAGGGAGAGTTTCATCAGCAGGATGGCATGGTGATGATGATGTTCTACCGACGCAGGGCTTCGCCTAAGCACCGCTACGATATGATTGAGGTGGATTATGGTGGAGGGGGGCACCGCACACGGCTAAGAGATCAAGAGATCAATTGTTGTATCTTTGGGGTGCCCCCTGCCCCCGTATATAAAGGAGTGGAGGAGGGGGAGGGCCGGCCCTCTCTATGGCGCGCCCTAGGGGAGTCCTACTTCCACGAGGAGTAGGATTCCCCCTTTCCTAGTAGAACTAGGAGCCCTTCCAAGTAGTAGGAGTAGGAGGGAAGGAAAGGGAAGGGAAAAGGAGAAGGAAGGAAGGGGCTCCCCCCCTCCCTAGTCCAATTCGGACCAGCCCATGGGGAGGGGTGCGGCCAACCTTTGAGGCCTTTCTCTCCTTTCCCGTATGGCCCATTAAGGCCCAATACGAATTTCCGTAACTCTCCGGTACTCCCGAAAATACCCGAATCACTTCGTTATGTCCGAATATAGTCATCCAATATATCGATCTTTACGTCTCGACCATTTCGAGACTCCTCGTTATGTCCCCGATCTCATCCTGGACTCCGAACTCCTTTGGTATATCAAAACGCATAAAATCATAATATAACCGTCATCGAACTTTAAGCGTGCGGACCCTACGTGTAACATCCCAAATTTTCAATTTGGAATGTTATACATAGATCATCCATGCATATCATGAAATATTGCATTTCCATTCCGCAATCCTCGAAATCCTAAGCAACTCAAGGACCCACGGAGAGAGTTGGGGATTTTCTGGTTTTCATATTTGATTTTTATCAAATAATGAAACGAGGATTTTTGATTTCAATAATTTTTCTCTCCGAAAAATATTTCATATTAAATCAAATGAGTGGAGATAATATGACTTCTCCAAAATAATTGAAATATTGGAGGAAAAATATTAAAATCGTTTATTGGATTTTATTTGGTTTTATTCGGATTTTATTTGCATTAGAAAAATTGCACGTTTTCAAAATTACATTTTAGGGCCAAGAAAATGTTCAACTCGTCCTAAATATTTTATTTAGACGGTGAAAATTTGTTTTGGCATTTTTAGGTTTTTATTTTTTTCTAGGATTTTATTTCGGTCGGCGAAGTTTTAAAAAAAAAGGTTCCCGCGCCGACTGGGCCTAAGGCCCAGCCGCGCCAGACCGCCGCGCCAGGCCGCCGCCGCCTCCTGCGCGCGCG